>NW_024609838.1:29296117-29354312 GCF_016920785.2 Ixodes scapularis
GGACCAACACCCAAAGAAAAATTGACTTGAAATCACCACCTTTTACGCCAGAACACATGTGGATGGGATGCAACAGGAAAGGAACAGAAAGGGCGAGGTCTAATAACATTGGGGAAACAAGATTGGAAGAGAGTCATGAATGATTGTAGGGAACATCTGTCAATGAAAGCTAGTATTGGGGGTGTGTCAACACTTTTGGGATTTGTATATTTGTGGACAGAAAATGTTTCGAGAGAGGAAAACATCAACGAAATCGGAAAATATCAAGAAATACTAATCATAGGAGATGTCAATGCTCACTTGAAGGACTTTGATGGTATCACAGACGTGAAAGGAAAGATGTTACAGGAGTTATGTGAGGCTTTAGATCTGGTACAAGGCGCAAATCTTATGTGAGGGGAAACGCATCATGGGGGAGGAACCACTCTCAATCGACAATAGACTTCTGTTTAACGCCCAACAAATTGTACAACAGATTGGGTTGCATGGGAATAGACGAAGAAGGAATGAAAAGCTTAGGGATTGACCATAAACGAATTAAGGTTACATTTGAAAGAACACATCAAGAAATACAAGTACAGAAGCATTGAGACAAGAGAGGTTTTAGTGACGCAAAGCTGAAGTAAATATCAGAACGAATTGAGGACACAGGAGCTACATAAGAGGAGAAAGGGTGGTCGTACAATAAATTAGTAGAAATATATAAAAAAAAGAAGTCGGAACAAGACCAAGCCATATTTCAAAACAAATTCAAACACTGCAGGTCAAAAAGCTGGTGGGATAAGAAAGCCAAAGTGGCCAGAAATCAGAGAAAAGAGGCATCCAGAAAGCATAGACGAGCAAAAAAGGGGGTGCTTCAGCAGATTAAATAGAGAGAAAATGAAAATACTTCCAGGAAAATAAATCATTGGCATATGCTTCCATCCAGGGCAAGATCGAAAAACACGAAATGAAATGGACAAGGGAAATTAACCGAAATGACAGAAATGCAGCCAAGAAGTTTTGAAAGCACATAAGCTCACTGGGTTAAAGACAGAGATGCCCTACCACTCAGTGAATACTGGTGATAGGACTCGGGTAGAAGGGTAGGAGACTTGTCAATACATTAGGAGAATGATTGAGGAAATGTGTTCAAATCTAAAGCATCCAGAAACCACGAAAAAAGTAGTTTGTAGTGACAGCCAACCAGACTTTAGCGAAGTACCACAGATAACACCAAGAGAATGGAAAAGAGCCGAAAGCAGAGTATCAGCAGAAACATGAACTGGACTAGATGGCATACCAATAAGTATTATAAAAAGTCATGGCGAAACAAGAAAATTTATGCTGCAACAAACCATAGAAACAAAATTATTGCGGAGGGAGGAGTACCCGAGACTTGAAGACAAAGCATGATGAGGCTGCTGTACAAAGGTAAAGGCGACAGGGACAACATCAAATCGTACCGCCCCATAATGGTAATATGTGTCCTATATAGACTAGCAATGCAGGTGGGGAAGGGTACAGTAGAAGAATGGGCAAAAACAGAAGAAATGCTAGGAGTACTCTAGAATGGTTTTCGCAAGGATAGGCGAACAGAATAAGTTGTATGCGGTCACGCAATGTATAGAAATAGCGTAGAAAAGCCAACGACCGTTATGGATGGCATTTTTAGACATACAGGGGTGCGATAACTTAAAGAAACACTGACAACCTTCCTTTAGAGCGCAGCTCTTAGGGGCCCGTTTCCGGCTTGAGCGGCGTCGGCGTCGGCGTAACCGCGCGGTGCATCATGGGAAATGTCCCATAATGCACCGCGCGAGCCCCCCACCGGGGTCACGTGACCTCGTGGGGCGCACGTGACTCCCCGAGGTCAAGTGACCCCCCGGTCACGTGACTCCCCTGAGGTCACGTGACCCCCTCCTCGAGGTCACGCGACCCCCGAGGTCACGTGACCCCCGCCGATGTCGCGTGACCCCCGATGACGTCATCGTCACTGATGACGTCACCGGCATCCACATCGTCATCGTCATCATCACTGATGACGTCACCGGCATCCACATCGTCATCGTCATCATCACTGATGACGTCATCAGTGACGTCACTGATGTCGTCACCGGCATCCGCATCGTCATCGTCATCATCACTGATGACGTCATCAGCGACGTCACTAATGACGTCACCGACATTCGCATCGTCCTCGTCATCATCACTGGTGAAGTCATCAGTGACGTCACTAATGACGTCATCGGTACCCGCATCGTCATCGTCACTGATGACGTCATCAGTGACGTCAGTGATGACATCATCGGCATTGGGGGTCACGTGACCCCCAAGGTCACGTGACCCCCCCTGGTTAGTTTAACCCCCCCCCCCCCCCAGTGCCCTTCCCTCCTCCTCCTCAAGAGCTGCGCTCTAATTCGGCGTTACAGGGAGTTGTAAGCGGCTTTCACTTTTTTTAGGCGATTTATTGTGGTGTCAGAAAACTACCCAATCAATATTTTGCAACAGCGTCACGTAAAATTTAAAAAAAAAAATTAAAAAATCTCAACTGCTCGAAACCGAAACGGAACCTGTACCGGGGAAGAAGAAGAAATATAGAGGAGGAGTGTGTTGCCGTAAGTCACGTGGCTGTGCAACTTTTTTTAATCAATGTATTTTCAGCTTTTTAGAAGCTACAACAAAGAGGAATCATATTTTGTTTATATTTTTTATATTGAGTGTGTTCCCCCGGACCAACAACTTTGATTATCTTTGGTGGTTGTGTCTAAGCCATAAAAAAACGGCACGCGACCACGGAGAAGAGAGGGAACGCAACTCAAACCGGCCAATTCTGTATTAACGGTTTTCGGGCAGAAAGGAAACGAATTTGGAGCCGCAGATTGTGTTCTGGGAAATTGGACTCTCATACATGTATAAATAAAAATCTTGGCAACCATAAATACCCTGTCAGCGTCCCCTTAAATTAGGAAATTTGCTGGACACACTGCAGCTATAAAAATCAGGATTAAATATGAAATAGTGAAGTTTTTGCAGAAAGTGCACACAAAGTGAACACAGCAACTATAACATGGGAGCCCGAAGCGACAGAGCCAGCAGCACTAAGGAGTAGACTTAGGCAGGGATGCCCCCTGTCGCCTCTACTTTTCATGATATGCTTAAGAAAATGGAGAAACGACTAGAGAAAATTGAATTCGGCTTCAATATATCGTACATGGAAGGTGGGGAGGAGGGAAGACAGTGAGGCAGAAATTGCCAGGCTTATTGTACGCAGATGCTATTGTAGTCTTAGCAGATAATCGAGAATAGTTGTAGAACTTGATTGGAATTGGCGACGTGGAAGGAGACGCTCTTGGATTTAAATTCAGTGGAACAACATCTGGAATTATGTTTTCTAACGACATCAAGGAAGGTCTTTTAAATGTACTCATAATAGAGATATATATGGTGGACAGGTACAAAATATCTGGGACTGTGGATAAACGAAGAAAATAAATAGCTCGAGAAATATCAGAAACATGTAATTGGTAAGGGTAAAAGGAACTCGGCCATTATGAAGCAGAGGGCGTTATAAAACTTTAATAGATACGAAGTGGTGCGGGGAGTATAGAAAGGAGTAATGGTACCAGGAGTGACCTTTGGTAATGCAGTCTTGCGCATGAATTCTAGAGAGTTCGGGCGAAATTGGAAATAGGGCAAAGGAGTGTTGGCAGGACAGCCCTAGGTTCACATGGGAAAACTTCGAACGAAAGAGCGGAGGGTGATATGATCTGGTCATCGTTTGTGAAAAGAGAGGCAGTGAGTAAAATAAATGTTAACCAAATACTAACAGACATGGAGGACACGCGGTGGGCGCATAAGATTTATAAATACCTTATGAGGAGTCTGAACACGAGATGGACGAAACGGACACGAGAGCTTAGGATAAAATTCCCGCAGATGAGATGGAGCAAACGCGTTCAGTGGAAAGGGTAGTTAAGGAGGCAGAGAGGTGGATGTGGGAGGTGAAAATGCAGGGAAAATCATCTTTACCTATTTATAGGTCACAGAAGCAAGAAATAAAGAAGGAAGGTTCGTTCGATGATTCAAGAGGGGGCGCTCTACTGTTTTAGGCGGGGACGGGAGTTTTAAGAACAAAAATGTAGATGGCCAAATTTGAAGGCACAGATAGCAAAGTGCGCAGTAGGGAAAGGCGACGGAAACAGTGGACCTTTTTCCAGTAAGGAGTGCCTCATGACGGTTTCGCCGTCTACTACAAATGGAGGGCAACCGGACTCGCCTTCTCCCATAGGAACAGATTAGTGTCGCAAGAAAACAGTGCCCCCCAAGAATGGCGATCGGGCGGTCAAGGTCAAGGGAAAAGGGTGTGCGCGTGCGCAGACGCTTACTGGAAAAAGGTCCATTGATACTGTGATTCTAAGCTGTAAAGAGGTTAGTCCTGCCCTTCCCGACGGGGCTATAGACGTACTGGTGGCCCTCTGTTTTGCTGGAGAAGATGAAAGGGTGGATTATAATTTATAAATTGAGGTAACGAAGAGGAGATTGGAGTGCTGATGGAAATTGTCCAGGGAAAATTGAACTAAGTACTACTAACTAGCACAGCTGGTGGGTGGACTCCCTCCCGCGTGGCACCCACCCACGCGGGAGGGAGTAATGGGGGCCGGGGCAAGTAAAAGATGTTTTTAGTTATTTTTTTTTTTGCCCGGTCCTTTAAAGGTCTGCCTGGCGGTCATCAATCTTCATAGTTAGAGAAACGCATTGGCTTGAAAGGGGAAAGGAGAAATCAGGTTTTACTGCGGAAATGTTAAGGGCTAGTTTTCCCTGTTTCGTGTCCGGTACCAAAAAAAAATGTCGACACAAAACTACACAAAGCTTTAAACAGCTACCGCCATCTATGAGCGACGGCGGCAACCAGAAAACCAGTCTGGTTGCCACCATCGCTCATTAGATGGCGGCAAGCTTCCCAGTAACTCGCCCAACTATAGTTGAGCGAGGACGAAAAAGAAACACACGGGTCGAGCGTACAGCTTCGCTGGTCTTCCTTCTTCACCAGAGTGGAAAGGCTTAAAGTGTTTTGGTATTGTTTTTTTAGGCTAGGTGGCGCAGGCTACCGCCCGCTACAAAGGGCACAGCCGTTATCGTCCATCCATCTATCATCATGCATGGGCGCTAATCGTGTGAGTGGGTTCGAGTCCTCGGCGAACTCTGATGCACTACTCGCTCTCGACACCAGCCGAAGCGAGTTCTGGCCGAACGGCCAGAACTCGCTTCGTGGTCAGAATATACTCAGTGAAGGGTATACGTGCCCAAACAATGGCAGACTCTGACGATTGGCGTAACGGCAACTAGATGGCGCCGACTTTTGGAAAAGGTCTATTCGCAATGGTTGCGATTTACAAATATGACCTCCCGAACTTTACAGATATGGTTTTTGGAAGCAAGAACGAGTGGTTCTGCAGCCCTGCGGCGGTGTCCGATGTCAGCGCACCGACAACGCGCGCCGGCAGCACCATCGACCTCGTGCTTACTAAGAACGTTGACACGCAAATCCAGTGTCTCGCCTCTCCCACTTACGTCACCGATCACCGAGCAGTCGTGGCAGTCGTCAGCGGCATATGCACGACGCCAACCGCGACGGCAATGTGCATAAGCCACTTCGCACCTCCGTCTTTAGGTACATGACGACGCCATTTTGCCCGCATTGCACGAACATGTATTCAACTATCGCTTTTTACTTATTCGCTCTGTGTGGGCGAAAAAAATGTGTTTTTTTTTCTTACCTTTTTCCGTCCCGCACACACCTTGCACATGCATACGCAGCATGTAATGAGCACTGCGACGAGTAAAATCACCCCGACCACGATGGCGATGATGACGCCCAGCGCCATCTTTTGAACACCACTGACGACATCCGCTGGATCCATGGCGTCGAAGAAGCTGCAGCCCCGCGGTTATCCCTGCGTAGGTGACAAACATCCAACGGTTTGTGAAGACTATACGTGCAGAACCAATACCAGCTAGAAAACAAAGCCTCCTAATGATGACGTAATGTGCCGGCCTTGTCTTCTACACCCCGTTCCATCGACCGCAGCGGATGCTATGCGAGCTGTCGGAGCCAATCCAAGGCCGTGTCATTGTCACGTGACCTCGGAGAGGGGGCGCAGTGACGTGTGGAATGCGTATCACATCCTACGTTCCCAGAGGTGGATTGGCTGGGATGGCTCGCAGCTTGCGCTATGGTCGGGTGGCGGGGTGGTATAGTGTCACGAGACGGCCTGCATGCGCATGACTAGAACGACGAAATAAGCTATAATATATACTAGAGTGCCGCCACTCCGCGGCCTCCCATTGTCTTGCGGGGGCCGCCATTTTGGGGCTTAGTTCAGAGGGGACGGAATCGCTGATCGTTTTACGATTCGAGAATACGGCTTCCTGAGCTCCATAGAAAAGTCGTTTCGCGCTTTCGCGGACCGCTCTCCATTTCTGGAGGACGGAAGAGCGCTTCCTCTGATTTCAGTTTTGAAGCTTCCGATAACTGGCAAGAACGGTTTCAAGTACCAAAGATGGCTCAAGTGTCAATGTTACGACCGAAAGAGTACCATCCACTAAATTCATTTCATTCATTCATTTTATTAGCTCCTGGATGTTGAAATACAGTCGCTGGAGCATACCGGCGTCCCCCCCCCCCCCCCCCCCCCCCCCTTTTTTTTCTCCGCTGCGCCGCCAGCAGTTTGGCTGGCTCCTTAAAGGGCAACTCCGCTTCTTTTCCAGTAGTGCAAAACTATACAGTTCTCTTTGTTATCATCTACAAAACCCCCATGGCAAATATTACGACGGAATTCCGCCTAGAAGTTCATTAAAATCGCTGTCAAAGTTTGACAAGCACGAATCCGCTGGTTTTGGATGAGACGTGCGGGCCAGACAACACTGCCCGGCTGCATTTCCGCTTCCTCCAAATTCCTTCTCCCGGCACGTCCGCGACGTCATCAAGCATGTACAGCTTCTTTTTTTTTTTTTTTTTTTTCAATTTTGTTTTCTTTCCCGGTGAGAGCACGGGTGGCGCCAGCGCCGTGAAAGACGTGAGTGACGCGCTCGGCCGGCCCGGCGCTCGACTATTGATACTACTGATAAGCCGATCGCCTCGTTGAGCGCGGCTTGTGTTACATCGCATACTTTTGAACACCAAGTAAAAGGAGGAGAGGGAAGCTGCTTTTGTAAGAATTTTGAGTGACAGGTTAATCTTCTATAATCTTCTGGGAGGAGAATAGCGACGCCTGTGCTAATCCAGGAGGCACAAAGGAGGATCCTGATAAGAGGGGAGCTCCTTCTTCCCCTTGTATATCACGTGGGTGTACATGCTTAGTGATGCCGAATATACAATGTTGTCCGGCTTTGCCACCGTTTTGGTTTCGGTTTGTGATCATGGCTAGAGTAAAATTACACGAAAAATATTTTATTTTTCGCGAAACAAAGGATTGGGGGTTGTCTTTGAGTGCTTCAAAAAAGAAAATCGGCCACTATCTCAAAATTTTTGAAATTAAGCGGAGTTGCCCTTTAACAACGATGACGCCGTTGCTATGGGGCCCCGTGACGCGTCGCAGCCAATGGGAATTCAGGTAAAGTTTTCGGTGCTAAAGACAACGGCTACAGACAACGCCGGCTTCACTCCATGGGACAGTAAATGTTTTTGCCTTAATATGTGAAGGTGCCTGATTATAATGCAATTAAATGCAAAGGTGCAAGCGAGCAGGACAGGATGACGAAAATAATCCCTGGAGAAGAAGAACAGGACAGACAAAGGACAAGCACAAATCTCCAAACACAGCTAGGTAACCGGTGCGCGACCGAAAAATGGACGCTGAAAGAATAAATTAGGGACGGACGAAAAATCTTTCATCTCGCAACGTCCCAAATGTGTATTTTATTCTTTCAGCGTCAGTTATCGTTAAGCCAACACACCCCTCAGGTCCCCCGTGAAGGTGCACTTTAGATTAGATATATGTTATCTTACCAAGACGCACTACACGCTTCAGACGCCAAAGGCATATCTTCTTGAGACGCCAAAGGCATATCTCGTGATAACTGCTTCTTTTCCTTTGAGGTGGAAACGAGTATGATTTACTCAAAACCATGTAATGCGCTTGTAGTTTAATGGCGAACGCCTTCCGCGCAAATAGGTTGCTCCTGCTCATGCGCGCGTTGCACCGTGGCGACGAGGAGAACGGGCGCAGAGGCAGAACAAAGCTAGGAGACGCTTGCGGACAATTAAAGTTGTCGCCTCCTCTTCGCACTCAAAAAAATTTTTAAAAAATCGAGCATTGGGGAACAATCGAATCGAGGCACTCTAATGTCTTTTAGCCCGAACAATGCCAAGACGCGGCGTAAATAGGACCGTGAAACAGCGGAGAGGTGTGGAAAACTGACAGCCTTAATAGAACCACCGTCAGGCAGCCGAAAAGGGACCGTGTGATTTGGAAGCAAGTGCGTCATTAACCGCATTAAAAATCAAGCTGAGTTGCCAGACCTATCACTCCACCTTAAACATGTCCATCGGTCATTATTTCACAAGCTTTATGACGATTGTTTTTTTTTTGTTTTTTTTAAACACCACATTATTTTTTTTCACGTCGCGATCATTCATTGAAAGTGACGCGCATCGGATGCCACTCATCTAGTTATGCCCGATCGTTCATACCACGAAACATAATCGACTCGAACAACCTACCCGCTCACATCGCAACTGAACTAGATATGTCTGATTTCCAAGAACTCGTGCGCAGTTCTACTAATATTTAGCATTCTTTTTTTACAGCGGAGCTGTTAAGGGCAAGGTTCCCCGGGACTGTGTCCGTGTATGTCGACACAAACCTACCTGGACAGCTACCGCCATCTATAAGCGACAGCGGCAAGCACACAACCAGTATGGTTTCCGCCGTCCCTCGCAGATGGCGCCAACCTTTCCAGCTATAATAGAAGAATGGATAGTTGGGCGCATTAGTGGGAATTCATCGTAGGAAACAGCGCGAAAAACAGACAACGACGAAGAAGAAGCACACGTGTATCGAGTACAGTTCCGCTGGTCTTCCTTCTTCACGAGAGCGGAAAGGCTGAAGTTTTATTCCTTGTTTTCATATTTCTTTTGTATGCTTCTTATGTTTGTTTGATCTTTGTGTGTGTACTAATATATTTGCTTGCCCTCCCCCCCCCCCCCTTTATGTAATACCCTCATAAAGAAGGCCGTTAGGGGTATTTTGATTAAATAATAAATGAAGAAAAGGGTTACTAGAACTGCGCTTTTTTGAGCTACCCCAGCTAAATATATTTTTTTAGAATCACCGGCCTTTACCCTTTCCGGTGTGCTATGTGGTATTGCGAAATTCAGAATAGTTATCGCGAAATCGGACAGTGAAAATGATGCCGATACCAATATTCAAATGTAAACGTCTTTTCAGTGAAGTGGCGTCAATGGAATGCAGGCTTGCGGGTCGAGTGAGCAGTCCAAAAATGAACTATGCCGAACTTTTGCTTCGTGCTGCTGCACGCGTGCTGGAGAGAGCATCCAAAGCATTCATTAGACACAATCAAATCGCTTGTAATCAGATGGGAACGAAGCCTACAGTCCAAAGAGTGAAACTACTGTAGTGAAGAAACCCTGCCTTCCACTGGACGTCATTTTTTTTTTTTTTTTTTTTTTTTTCATTGTGGCCAGTAGACATCTCCACTTTGAAAAACATAGTGAGGACCAAGATTTCGAATTCAATAGCTTTGCGAAAATAATTAATTTTGGCCCATTATCTCGGTTACTATATGAGCAATGTTTGTTGTGTTTAGCAAATTTCCGGGCGAATCGGGGACTATGAAGAAAACGCCGGAGTACGCGTTTAAATTTGTCTGCAAGTATTTGGGATTGAAGGTCAGTAAAATGAAGCCAAGATAAACTATATCCTGAGGGCAGACCTTGCGTTCCTGGATGCATTTCCCGGCCTCTGTGGCATCAAAAACCTGTCACTGACGGTGCGACGCCTGAAATACCTTCCCAACGTTCTCTTCTGCAATTTAATGATAGCCGTTTAGGCCCCTGCTTAGGACTATCGATTTTACTTTTCGGCTTTTTGCGAAGGGACTGAAGTTGAAAAGCTTTTCTTTGTTTACTGCAAATTTCTTCTTTTTTTTTTTTAGCTTTTAGGCGTATTAGTTCGTCAGGAAGGAGAATCAAAATCAAGATGATTTAAATCAAACCATATGATGACAATGATGCTATGTTAATTTAAATAAAACCTTTCTCGCAAAAAAAAACACCCAACAAAATTAATTAGTTTATATATACTGTTTTTCGTTATTTTAATGCCTTCTATGTGCATTTGCTGAAGTTTTGCCGAATCTTGGGATTCGGCGAAGCCGAACTTTTGTCGACCTTTTCTAAAGATTCGGCAATGATTAGGCAAAAATACATTGTTGCCAGACTTAACGTTGATATTTAATTCTTTCTGGCGAAAAAAAGGTTTCTTTTTTTTTTATCTTAAATGCAACATGTAATGCATATTGACACAGTTATTACTAAATAAGGCGATATTCTACAAAATGATTGCATTGGTGTCGTTTTTGTGTGTTTCCTGGCAAATTCGCAGTGATTTCTTGCAGAACTGCCGTGACATCGAGGTTGGGTAGCTGCGGTCGCAGTCACGATTCACGCTACGAGAGCTTCGGCTTTGAGGCCTCATCAGCGCAAGCCTGCAAGTGAGTGTAGTACATTGTTAAAATAATGACAATAATACGGCGCTCTTACTTTCTCTGGAAGTCACCATTTCGTGACGAATGCAACGTTTGCTGAGCCTTCACCAGAAGGGATAACAATATTTATGTAAATATGCATGTTTTTTCGATTTGAGTCACTTGACGTCAGCGTTGCATGAAAGTGTGCATCCCATATTCGCAACGTCTCGTTTTTAACCATTAAAAGGCCTATTTCTGGTGTTAGGACATATACGGACGTTTAGGAAGATGCGGAGGGTTAGGAATGTCGGATGTGCAACGTCGAGGACACGAAACTGGTCTCTTTAGTTCTATACAGATACATGAAAACCGCGAAATAACGATAATTAAAACGCGATAGTATTTTGTTTTAGCACAAACTACTTGTGAACCGAAAAGAGGATTATTAAACTTGCGAGCAGTGCTTGGAAGAGATACTGAACCAAACAATTTAGTGCCCATAATAAGTGGCGCACGTTCTTTCCTCGAGCCAGCAGCCGCCGATGTGCGCGAGCACACGCAACAAAATTGACGTCATAGTCATGGGCTTCGGATCACAGGAGAATGAAGACAGGTTTTTTCATCTCCACAAGTGAAAGCCACGTGCTTGTTAGACCAACTAATCGCTTACCTTCTACACCAGACCCTACTGTGGAGATGAAAAGCTTGTCTTTATTTTCCTTTTCCCTGGAGCCCGCACATTTCACTGTCATCTTAAGCGTGAATGGAGGACTATGACGTCAATTTCATTGCGTGTGCACGCGCACACCGGCAGCTTCTGGCTCGTGGAAAGATCGTGTACCACTTATTATAGACACTGAAATGTTTGGTTCAGCATCCCTTTTAAGTAAGTGTCAGTCAATGTTTCAACTACCTCGTTGCATCACCGGAAAGGTGAAATGAAAATCACGTCATCCAGAATGTACCGGATCATTTGTCACTTGCGGAGTGGTCTGCGTAAATTACTGGTCGATATTCGGTTCTTGAGACAGAACATATTAAGGTGAACCACACTTGCAAATGCTCACAAACTTGCAGTTACCGTAATGCCTAGTCCACACCTCGCCGTAATCGCTGGTACACTGCACGATGGTAACTGCACGACCGCACGGAGTCCATTTGCTATTCATGGCCCCGTCGCGTTCTCGCACGTGCGCAGACATTTGCCGAATTTTTGCCGATTCTTTCGCGAAATTTCCTGCAAGAGCTCGCTATGTGCCGAACTTTGCCGAATCTAAAGTTTGGCAGATTCGGTCCATCACTAGTTTGTACTAAAATCAAAAAGTCATGAAGGAAGAAATATCTACAGCAGTCTGAAAACAAGTAAAGAACAATGCTCTTCTGAGCAAATTGGATCATTGAGTTTTCTTGCTTCACCTTCCACTTCGTTCATCAGTCGTAACATCCTATTGCAAGCATATCAGAAGGCGAAACAAGCAAAAACAAAAAGCAATGTCTTATTGCAAGCAAGTAAGAACGGAAAAAAGAAAACAGAAATAATTTTTTTAGCTCACTAAAGAAATCAAGCTGTTTTTGTTCTACACTTTGTTTCAGCTTAAAAGGGTGGTGCAACCATGTTCAATTAGAATGTTTTTCACTTTACCCGAGATTACTGGTACTAGTGGGACCCAAGTATACTCGCACGCAACGCCACTGGCCAAGAAACTCCTTTGTTGCAGTGTAATTTTAAGGAGAAAAGCGAGCATTTTCAATCAATCTCTCCTTCGCAAAACTTTATCAAGTAGTTGGGCGGTCGCAGTACCGCCCAGTGGCGATACTTGAATGCGGCTCATAGATTGGACCCTAGCATTGCGTGGCACTTGAATTGGCTCGTGATAATCGATAGCTAGAGAAGCATTCAGGAAGTGGACCGTGTCCAATCGCTGCAACGACGACAATAGCCGAGCCATAACAATGTCTGGAACTCAGCGCGTGTCCTGTGCTTTCCCAATCCCAGCGCGTGGCTATGATCAACAATGGCGGCATGTAATTGGTTCCAGATCACGTGGCCGCTTGTTCTGGCTGCGAGTTAAGGAGGTGAACGCTGCTTGTTCTTCTTTATTTATTTTTTTCTGCGACTTCGATTGCGTGTGGTGAAAAACGAACGGGTGTTTCACAGGCCATTAACGTCAGGGATGCATTCTAAGCGGTATTTCCGCAGAGCACAAAGCACGCCCCGAGATAATTGGACCAATAAAGCAGCATCGAAAGCGCAAGTCACCGGGCCTTTCAGGTGCATGATTGGTTCGGCGATGATAGAACATGCACAAAAACATGACGACCACCATGACGGTGCACTCTTGACGCCGTCTGATTGGCCGCACCAACTCGTAGCACCGGCTGCGTGCCGATCTTGAAACGAAATATAATATTACTGGGGCTTAGTGGCGTAGCCAGGGGGGGGGGGGGGGGGGGGGGGTGTTCAAGGGTCGGAACACCCCCCGAAATTTCAGTGTTGTCCTCCTACCCCCTTTCCCCTTTCTAATGTCAGTATTTTTATGTTTTTCTTTTGTGCGTGTGCGTGTTTTTTAGGACACTAAAAATCCTATGTGTTTCTCTTTCTGTTCGAAAACCCTCTACGGCAAGGGGCCAGGACCAGAACATCCCAAAGCAAAACGAATATGACGACACTGTCCATGAACTGCGTGAAAAGCACATGTCCGGCTCCGTCTGTTCGAACAGCTTTCGCCAAACTCCGCCGTGTTAGTAACCGAAGCCTTTTTTCAGGCTCGCAGGTGCGAATGGCTCAACTCCCGACTCCACGAAAGCCACGAAATCCTGACCTCGAAGGACGCTGGCCTCGCCTTGGAGAATGCAGGCGGCTTGACTAAAGTTCTCCTACCCTTTGAATCTGAAGGACTCTACTACAATTTGAGGGAAGCGCAACAAAATTCCAAAATATCAACACTCTGACTTTACGAACGCTACAATGAGGAGAAAACCGGACGACAAAATAACAAACAAGTTAGCGGTTTTCTTTTTTTTTTTTGTGCGTCTCGTTTTTTTCTTTTTTAGGGTATACCCGCTTGTACTCCTTTAGCCTCAATAATACACCTAAAAAGATGTAAAAAAACACATACATAAAAATATCACCAAGAATGAAAACAAAAGAGGAAAATGAGTAAGAGAGAAAAGCGGCAGCATTTGCAGTGTTGAAGCAGATTTGGAGTGCTCATAATCACTTGGTTTCAAAGCGTACCTGTTGACTTCTCTAATTCCTGCAGTGGGTAATGTTTACATGCTTGCGTGCAGCATGCGAGTCGTCGAACTTCCTTTACATATATAACTCTCAAAAATGAGTTCAAGAGCCAAGCTGTCTCTTGACGCTTTTTTCGAGAAGTATTATTGAACTACAACTTCAAGCGTGTCATCAACGTCTCCGAGAGAGTCGGCACAATCACGTCAGGCAGCATCGTCGATGTTGTGGTCAGCGACGTCGGTCATTATGTCGCAAGCCTCGATTTCGAGCAAATCTCCATCCTGTGTGGAGTATTTGTTTCGTTAAATAAACTTCCCAGGGAAGTACTGGCTTTGACACAGATGCAGAGGGACCGCACCGCTTAGCGCGTCTCGGCGGTACAGGCAACTTTCATTTGCCTAGATGCCTTGTATCCTAATGCAAACCGCGTGCTGCAAATCCTGGCCTCCATGCCCATTAGCACCGCTGAAGCGGAACGTTCGTTCTCGAGACTCCGAAGACTGAAGTCATTCCTGAGAGTTTCAACGTCCCAGGAACGCTTGCTACTCCGTTCTAAACTGAGACTAGACGCTCCGCCTTCAGCGCGAGCTCACTGGTTTCGGCAGTGCGTTGGTTGCGCGTGCCTGCCCGATCACACTTGTGTTAGCAAGCGCAAAAAGCTCGCACTGAAGTGCGCCTTTGAACATTCCTCGGAACATGCAAGTCAGAACCAAAAGGGTCCTCTCCCTTCTTTCTATTGACCGACGACGGCTTCCACTAAATGTTTAGACTTCACAAAATGATAGAAACTCTTTTTTTCTTCCACTTCGTAAAACGACAACGAAAAGCGGAAATGACCTAAAACAAGACTATAGAACAGTAATTTTTGGAAGATGTAATCCGCTCAGGAACAATGAGCGTGACGCTTCAGCTGCTCATTGCCCCAGTGCGCATAGTAGTTTTTATGATTAATCGTATTCTAAACTTCGCTATTCTCTTGCGCTCTTTCGTAGTTTTCAGTCATTGAATGCCCGAGTGTTCCGCAAAGAAGTGCACGCACCGAAATATTTTGAGAGCCTGTCTGGAGTTTTTTGTTCAAAGCCTATTATTATATTTCATGATTGCGTTCTTTCGTTGTTTAACATTAAATTTACCCTCTTTAAATGTTAAACGAACGACGCGTGGCAATAAAGGTTGGATTTTTGTCTTCTAAGACGCAGGAAAATAGTAAACAAAAATGTGTTCAAACAATTTCTTTTCCTTTTTTTTTTTTTTTGTGCGTGGGTCTTTGGATTGGTTTGAGCAAAGAAAAACACCCTCTGAAAAAATTACCTGGCTACGCCACTGCAGTGGGGCTACATCAATAACAAGTTGTTCATTAAACCGTACTTTCAATTTACAGTATTTCTTCTGCATTGCGATCAGTGATCGGAGAACTTGATCAATCCATCTGTCATGTCTACAAATACACATAAGAATAAAGAGTGGCAATTTTCCAGACGTAGCTGTGTTTGAAGATTTGTGTTTTTTTTTTTTATTTTTGTCCCCCTTGTTCTCCTTCTCGAGGGATTATTATCGTCAAACCTGATTTATTTCATTAAAAAAAAAAAAAAAAATCATGATTTTGTTTGTATCTTAGATTTACTCTCGTATTATTGAGAGTTTTGTATTTATTTTATTACACGCAGATTTTTTAATGTTCTATATCGGCCTAGTTTTTTTTTTTTTTTTTTGTAAAGATTATTTTGCGTTAGGGTTTTTCTTGTGGCCAAGTTAGCAGCCATTCCGGCCACTATAATGGCAGCAATGGCTGCTGACTTTATAGGGAAGAGGCCCATTTTGGTTAATTAGTTGGCGAATTAGATCGAAAGTTTTAATTAACTTTATACATTTTCATTTTTGGGGCATAATGTATCTCGAGACTTGACGCTCGACCTCAATGCGTTCTAGCCTTAACGTAAAATTTCCCTTTAAAAAAAAAAAAAATCGTAGTCAACGCTCGAGAAATGTTATTCCAATGGACAAGGCCTCAAACCGAAACTCAGCAGGCTGTCTCAACCGGCTTCTACATTCCACCCCCCCCCCCCCTTTCCCCCATAAAAAAAAAAAAAAAAAAAAAAAAAATTGAACAATATTGCGTAACTAGATTTTCTAACGTATCGCTCTACAATTTCCTACTCCGGTTCTCAAGGGCGGTTAATTTATTAGTTTGAAGTATGAAATAATGATATCGCCTTAGCTAGAAAAAAAAAAATGACGATTTCTTTTTTCCTGTGGACGAACGTCCAGCTAAGCCTTTATTTCTTTCTTATTTTAGCGAAATTATCAAAATGCATCGTGGGCCATTGTCGCGTTTATTAAAGCCCAAAAACGAATGGAAGGAAGCTAAAGCAGAACTGCCTCACATTTTAATTCCTTCATTTTTAAGAAATAAACGCCACATGTCGCGAAATGTGTGGTTTCACTCGGAACTAAGCTTAGCTCAAAGGGGTAACAAAACTTTTTGTGTCATTTTCTACTCAGCTAAACTCATATTTCCATACTGTCTCACTAAAAAACGCATTATTTGTTACACCTCTCTGATAGACTACATCGGAATCTGTTAAGAAACATATTTATACTGTATCTTCAAAGGGCAAGGCCGATATCGGAGACACGCTGTACAGAACAATTGTCTAAAGACAATTTGTGAACTTTGCCCAACTTGTAGGACAAAAGTTTATTAAACTTCAAATAAACTATAAGACGTTATCATCGTTTTACGATACTGTGATGGTATGGGTACTACAGTGAAAGATCGCGTTGAACACCTTAGAACAATTGTCTAGAGACAATTTGTGACCTTTGCCCAACTTGTAGGACAAAGGTTTATTAAACTTCAAATAAACTATAAGACGTTTTCATCGTTTTACGATACTGTGATGCTATGGGTACTACAGTGAAAGATCGCGTTAAGACGTTTCTTCTCGGTATACAGTATACTTACGGTTTCCGGCACGAAACGAGATATAAGTAACATTGAATTATTCGTTGCACCAAAAGTATTGATGGCTATATGTGCTAGTGATAAAAACACAAAGTATACTCACGGTTTTCAGAGGTGTTATCCCAGTGAAGGATTCGGTAAGAAAGAACCGCCCGACGTCGAACGCGGGAGAGTACCTGCAACACTCTTGCCTTTTTCTGATATGGTATTTTTTTCGTGGTCGTTATCTGATATCGCAACGGCCTTCACCTTCACAGACCGTCGCGCTTATAGAGAAATATCGATACGCCGCAGAACCCCGCGTTATCATACACTCTAAGTCCTGTCCATATCGGACACCAGCATGGCGGCGTTGCGTCACGGGACGCCGTTTGAAAAGCTCCCTGTTCGCTGCCCGCGTTTCGACCGTCAGGTACGCACTAATCGATCGTATCGGATTGATCAAGCGGCTACCTTTGGGTGCCCTCTGATCGGATTGCAAAGTCCGCTCAGAGCAGGTCGAGATATATGATTCGTGTTTGCGATGGATGCCTGGAAGTAGCGCCTGCGGGTCGTGAAGTGATTGCCTTTATCTCAAATTCAATAGGGAGTATTCACTCGACGCCATATCTGTGGGTGCTGTTTAGAGCGCATGCTCAGAACGAGCTCGCTAAGACCGGCAACCTTGATGGTGCTAAATGCACGTTCTAAAAGGACTGCGGAAGCTCGCCGTCAGCACGCGCTCAGCAGCAGCGCACACGGATATGGCCGCCAGTGAATACTCCCTTTAGCCACTCTGACATTTTGCCAAACCTTGCCGGAAGTCGCAAAGTAGCAGCACTGATATCTTTGCTAAGAGAGAATGGTTAAGTTGCGTCAATAAAACGTCTCTGAATTTTTTTTTTCTTGTTCTTTCAACAAGCGTGAAGAAACAAAAAGATCAGGATGATTTATATCGTAGTGAAAGTCAGAATTTTTCAGATTATTTCATTTGGTTCGTGATTGAAATCATAGCATAAATCAGGATTCTTGATTTTGAATTTGTTTTTAAAATCACAACTAAAATTATGATTCCGGGATCTTGAAATTATAATCGTGATTTAAACCATGACCAAACTCACGATTTTAATAATGACTTAAATCATCTACTTTCATTTAAATCGGACCTTTCCCCCCAAGGAATAATCACCAAAGCGATTTTCATTGAGGTTTGGAGTCATCGAAAGGATCATTCAGAACTTTCGGTTAAAACATTAAGCGTTTACATCGGGATGAAGGGGAAGAAAAAAATATATAAAAAATGTGCGATGTATTTTCTTTCTTTTTTGTGTGTGTGTGAGTATGTGCCGATTTTATTATAACGGCTCTCGAGACGACATAGCTATCCAAATCAATATTTAAATAAATAAATCAATACATAGAAATATGCTAGTTAATTTTGATTTAAGCAATATCAATCGGATTTACACCAGGACATGCACCAAAAATTATAAGATGGCTCTCTAAGTCGTGGGCAATATGAAAAAGGTCAAGCCAGCGCGTTGATCCGAAGACCTACAGTGCAACCGAACGGAAGAAAGCTGAGCTATCACCGATGCTATTGTGCGACCGAGCAGCATGTCGGCGGCTGTTCGATTGTGTCGTTAATTACGCGCGCTTAAAGCCCAGCCCACAAAAAGGTTTTCCCCAAAGCAGTAAAATCCTCCTCGCCCAACCTTCCAATTTCCCCATTTCCCACTGCTGTCTTGACGGAGGGGGACTCTTTGTTGGGGCTCAATAAGCCGGTATCTTATCCCGGCTTATCTAGCCCCCTAAAAGCAGCAACCAAAGGATATCCCCCCCCCCCCCCCCCCCGGCTTTAAGATAGCAGTGGGAGAGGGGAAAATGGGAATAGTGGCAAGGAGGAATTTCCTACCCTGCGGAAAAACATTTTGTAGGTCGCCCTCACACGGCTCCGGTCGAAAACGAAACCAGGATAAATGAGTGCTAGCGTTATAGTGGCACGAAATATGACCATAGCCGAAATATTACGTCAGATTGAGGCTGCGTACTCCACTAAAACTGATTTTAAAAATGCGACCACCTGCTCTTCAGCGGGCGGAAAGCGGGTTAGGTTTTAGTCAAGAAACACTGGTGCAGGAGGTTTGTGACTTCATGTCGCAGTGGAGCTGCAACTGATTATTTGTACCGTTGTACACAACGTTGGTTGTGCCACGTACTGCCCGAAAGCCGACTGACCGAACCCGAAAGCTTACATTTAAATACCTACACACGGGTGATGGGGCTGAACAGACTACTTCAGTGAAAAAGGCAGAGGCAGAGCGGAAAATATGGGAGGGAAAAATGCAGAAGAAATCAGCTCTAACAGTGTACAGGTCACAAAAACATGACATAAGAAAGGAAAATGTGTTTGACAATTCACTGGGAAGTTCTTTGCTGTTCGAGGCGAGAACGGCAGTTTTGCGCGACTCCAGCAAAACGGACGTCACCAAGCGGGAAAACCGGGAACCAGCCGGTCCAGGTCGCTCCGCGCCCTCCGCGTCTCCGGTGGCTTTCGCGGACACTTGTTGTCGGCGCGGTGGCGAACAATGTAATTTGACGAAGGTCCGAATACTTCTTAAGTTTGCCTGAGTGTTCATTAGTGTGGTGAAGCCTCACTAGATAGTTTCCTTCCATCACGAGTTTGAAAGCCCGTTTACTCCACAACACACGGGTCGCGTGCTTTCGATTTCTTGGATGGGGAGGAATCACGGAAAAACGTTTTGATTTCTTGTCTGTCTCGAACCGCATTCAAAGTGACGAATGCTTGGTAACTGATAAGTGGTTTCTTTATAAGGATGAGGAACAGTGGACTGAGGACGCCAGACGAGGCATTTCACTGGAGGGAACACCAATGTTGCAGTCAAGTGAATGGGAACGTTCGATAGCCGCTTTTCTTGAGTTTGGTTGTATTCGGTTAGCTTCAAGTTTGAGCCACCCACGCCGGTCGGTGCGTTGGCTATTCATCTTGGCTCTTTTTTTTTTTTTTTTTTTTTTTTTTCCGAAAAGCTTTTGGTCCACACTGAAAGAGTTTGGCTGATCTCGCAATTACTTGATTCACGAAAGCCTGCTCGCTGCAAATGATGAATAAGGGAAATTATCTGTTTTCAAAAGGTGGGAAACGAGTCTCGCAACGTTAGAAGCTGTCGCGGCATTTTGATCTATCGCGCCTCCAATATTTATATTATGCCCCCATCGAAGCCAGCAGCAATATACGTCTACATTCCTCAAGTTGACTGGCCACAAAAAATACTCATTTTCTCCGTTCAGGATTCGAAGCAAAATTCAATGCAGAGAGGTTCTGCGTGAATCCCCAAGGACGACTCTGTTCAGTTGGTTCCGTGCTGCCGGCTAGAACCATTTGGCTAAGTTTTAGTAGTATCTCTCTGTCTGTCAACACGCGGCGACGCGACTGGCGCGCCGCCGCGCGGCCGGTACTGAAGGTAGGCAGTGAGAACCCCAGGGAAAACGAAACCGAAACCAAGCCGCGTACGTTGGTACGTATTGAAGTCGGAGTGGTGCGGTTGCGCTGGGTGCAGCAGCATGAAGTGCTTGCTGCCTGTACTGCGTCATTAAGTGCTTCAATAGTTATGCGTCGCATCTCGTGGAGACAAAGTTTCACAGTTTTTCATCTCGCCGATGTTTTGTGGAAAATGGACAACGATGGAGCCGTGCCGTACGACGCTAGAAATTTGGTCTCCCGATCATGTCTGCCACTGTGTCGGCACGGCTGACATATTCTAGCTACACTGCCGCTTTGCGCTCTGCGTTTGTTTTCGTACCAGTAACGCCTACATCTGTTAGCGCCGATGGGACGAACTGAAACGCCATCCCACACTCGCGGGTATGCAGTGCCAATTGCGTTGGAGGAATGCCCTACAAAGAAGTTTCGTCCCCATCGTCCATGTCGATGATATTTCCGAACAAGCATGGCACGCAATCTGTACTTCATGAAGAAATATTCGAACGGTAAAAAAAGTGACAAATATAAATCTAAAGAAAACAACAATGAAACTCGGAACCACTGGAGAATCGACGTTAGAGTATGGAAGTTTATGTGGTGTGCTTTCTTTCTTGATCTGCCTCCTTTTGGATGTGGAAACGCTGACACCCCGAGTTCTGTAGACAACAATTTTTTTTTCTCGGCTTTAGAGCCACCTATTGCAAAGTGGTTCGAACTGGAATTACCGTCCACTGGTCCCTTCCTACCTGTAAAGTGTGCACCTCCCACGATGAGTGGTATTATCCGACAGCCTTTGACGGTCAAAGCCAGTTCCCATTTAGTTACGCCGCCCAAACTAAATTTCCATCTGGTTTCGCTATGCCAACTCTTTTTGTTATAATAAGTGTTGTGCCAAGTGACGGTCATGTCAAAGTACCTGTGCGCCGAATATCAGCACCTCGCACAACAGGTTATTACACAACAGCAGGCCGCAAAAGCCCTTGACAGGCAAACCGTGTTTTGGCCGACAACTTTGTTTTCTCGGCTTTGGAACCAGCTTTCGTAAAGTTGTTTCAATTGGAAGTACAGTCCACTAGTCCCTTCCTACCTCTAAAGTCTCCACCTCCCCCGACCAGTGATATTCTCTTGACAGCCTTTTCATGGTCAAAACCGGTTCCCATTGAGTTACGCCGCCCAAACCAAATTTTCACCTGGTTTCCCTATGCCACCTTTTTTTTTTTTTTTTTGCATAATAAGTGCTGTGTCATGTTACTTTCAAGACCAAGCACCTGTGTGCCCAAATCTGCGCTTTACACAGCCCGCTATAACACAACATTTTGGGTCGAATATTGGATATCCCGTACAGCTTTATTTCTTTATTCATTAGAAACCTAACTTTCACACCTGTTGTCTTAAATAAACTTGGTACTCTTCGTGCACAAACTTAGTGAACATCTCACTCGCCTCCAAATATCATCGTTCCAGCAGTCCTAGGTTTACAGCGACGAGCGAAATAAATTTCCCACCCAGAGCAATCAAGGTGGCGGCCGCAACTCTTCCAAAAAAGGAGTTGGAGCCGCAACGGCTCCAACTCCTTTTTTCGGCCGCAACTAGAGAAATTACCCCTAATAACGACTCAAACTCAATTTATAAGAAGTGGAGAACAGCTAGAAGCCCTTTTTAGGTCTACCCCAGTACTCATGCAACGTCACCCTCAACTTATCGGCTCAAAAAGCAGAAGTTCCGTCCGTGCGCGCTTCCGCCGCCACAGTTTGGCATGCGAAAAGGCGCCGCAGGCTGCTGAACGCGCCTCACAGTCGAACGCCAGCTCCTCCGCTAGCGGCGCTGCGCGCGTTTTTCAAAGCGCCCCCTATAGTTCCCGCACGGAGTGTATAGTGAACTAAGCTCCATATTTCAACCCGAAGAATATACTAATATCGCTTTAGTGGGACACAGTACATAATATAATACATAACCCGCTCGTCAAAATGACTTCTCGATTGCTACTAAAGCCTGAATTGAAATACGAGTATCAGCTACTTAGTGGGGCGCCGGCGGGTTAACATGGTCCTTGGCTCAAGAAGCGCTTGCTTAATTTTCGTAATTTTCCTGCAGCCTGTGTTGTTGACCGAGCAAACGACTGGAGCTGTTTCTTAAACGCGGATACGCACAAAAGCTCGATTTCGCGCACAGATAAGTCGCATGGTCGGCATGCGAGTTAGCTGAAAAGTTAATCTCTGTGGAACAATTCTATAGTCATCGCCGCTTTCCTTAGATGGTCAAAACTGATTAGTATATTACCGTCTCTCCGGAGCCCATAGTTTCGGTTTTGAACGAAATCTCCGAAACGAAAGTTTGATATCAAAAGAACATAAACACCGGGAAAACAAAACTATGCTTTGCGAGTTCATGTGCACCGGCTACACTTAACCGTCTCAGTTCAAATACCTTTAAGATATGGCATTAAACTAAAGAAAATCTGTTAAGTTGAACGCGCCACCTGTTCAGGCGGCCCGGCCGAGCCAACGCGACCTGGACTCAGCCGCCATGTTTGTTTGGTGGTGGCGCCCCCTACAGGTCGCTGGAGTCGCGAATATCGCGACTCCAGCAAAACGGACGCCGCCAAGCGGGAAAACCGGGAACCAGTCGGTCCAGGTCGCTCCGCGCCCCGCCGCGTCTCTGATGGCTTTCGCGGACACGTGCTGTCGGCGCGGGGACGAGCAATGTAATTTGACGAAGGTCCGAAAATTTCTTAAGTTTGCCTGAGTGTTCATTAGTGTGGTGAAGCCTCAGTAGATTGTCTCCTTCCATTACGTGTTTGAAAGCCCGTTTACTCTACAACACACGGTCGCGTGCTTTCAATTTTTTGGATGAGGAGGAATCACGGAAAAACGTTTTGATTTCTCGTCTGTCTCTAATCACAATCAAAGTGACGACTGCTTGGTAACTGATAAGTGGTTTCTTTATAAGGATGTAGAACAGTGGACTGAGGTCGACAGACGACGTGTTTCACTGGAGGGAACACCAATGTTGCAGTCAAGTGAATGGGAAGGTTCGATAGCTGCTTTCCTTGAGTTTGGTTGTGCTCGATTAGCTTCAAGTTAATTTAGCCACTAACGGTGCGTTGGCTATTCATCTTGGCGGCTTCTCGCCGAAAAAGACCACATTGAAGGAGTTGGGCTAATTTCGCAATTACTTGATTCAGAAAACCTGCTCGCTGCATATGATTAATGAGGAAAATTATCTGCTTTCAAAAGGTGGGGGACGCGTCTCGCAAAGTTAGAAGCTGTCACATCATTACGATCTATCGCGCCCTCCAGTATTTATATTATAACCCCTGTCGAAGCCAGCAGTAATATACGTCTACATTGCTCAGGTTGACCGGCCACAAAAAATACTCATTTTATCCGTTCAGGATTCGAAGTCAAGTACAGTGCAGAGAGGTTCTGCGTGAATCTCCAATGAAGACTCGCTTCAGTTTGTCCGCACTCGTCTCCGTTCTACCGGCTAGAACCATTTGGCTAAGTTTAAGTGGTATCTCTCTGTCTGTCAAATATACTTTTATACAGCAGTTTACCTAATAGTTAGTTAACTAAGTTCATATTTCAACCCGAAGAATATACTAATATCGCTTTAGTGGGACATAGTACGTAATATAATACATAATCCGCATATTCGTCAAAATGACTTCTCGATTGCTACTAAAACCTGAACTGAAATACGAGTATCAGCTGCTTAGTGAAGCGCCAGCGAGTTGTCATGCTCCTTGGCTCAAGAAGCGCTTGCTTAATTTTTGTAATTTTCCTGCAGCCTGTGTTCTTGACCGAGCACACGACTGGAGCTGTTTCTTGAAACGCGGACAGGCACAAAAGCTCAATTTCGCGGACAGATAAGTCGCATGGTCGAGGCATGCGAGTTAGCTAAAAATTACTCTCGGTAGAACAATTTTGTAGCCCTCGCCGCTTTCCTTAGATGATCAAAACTAATTATAGACTATTACCGTCTCTCCGGAGCCCATAGTTTCGGTTTTGACCGAAGTCTCCGAAACGAAAGTTTGACATGAAAAAAAAAACAAAAAAAAAAAACACCGGCAAAACAAAACTATGCTCGGCAAGTTTATGCGCACCGGCTACACTTAACTGTCTCAGTTCAAATACCCATAAAATTTGGCATTCAACAAAAGAAAATTTGTTAAATTGAATGCGCCACCCATTCAGGCGGCGCGGCCGAGCCGACGCGACCTGGACTCAGCCGCCATGTTTGTTTGGTGGTGGCGCCCCCTATAGGTCGCTGGAGTCGCGAATAGCCATTGACATCTATCTATCCCTCCACGCAGCACCACGATGACGTCACGTCGCGGCCGGTCGGCTGATGATCAGCGTTGCCATCCCTCTAGCAGATAGTTTCGGTTTTGTAGCAAACTTTGAACCGTGATATTTATAGAACTATACACACTATCGAAAAACAAATTATACCTTGTAATTCAAGGATACTGCCTTAGCAGGAAACAGTCGGAATCCTAAATGTGTAATCCCACATTGGCCGGAGTTGCCCTTTAAAGGGGCCCTGCAATCATATTTAAGCGTCTACCTTTTTTGCGGTTTCCACGTCTCTTGGGGTTCGGGCGAGCCACCGGGCACGGAGAGAGTAACTCAATATCAGTGCGTCATATTTTAACCGAACGACGTGGAAACCTCCTCCACCGACGAGGGCGACCCGCGGTACCGAAAGCGCGCAAAATGTGACGTCTTTGGTCCTGGGCTTACTGCTGGTCAAAGCCGCTAAGAGCTTTTTTTTAGTCGAGATACAAAATAAAAGTGTCGCGAACCGTTTCAATTATGTATGAAAGTAGTTTTTGTTCACTATTTTAGATAAGAAAAGAAACAAATGCAGTTTAGAAAGTACGGAAACGAGAAATGACCCGTCGACATACCCGCCACCAAGCGGCGGAGAAAAACGGCGCATACTAGAAAAGGCTAGTGGGATGAGGCTACGTCGAACGAGGAGCGTAGAAAGGTCCCGGATGTACGCGGCGGCGCTGTGGTCGTATACCGGCTCAAGAATCCGACCGGTTCCGAGCGTTCCGAAGGCCTTCGGCGCGGGCCCTTCTGGCGATTTGGCCATTTGGCGGTGCGTCAGCGCGAAGTGGCTCCCGTTCTGAACTGATCTTTACCCCGTGTTTGCTGTCGTTTGTGGCCAATGAAGTGTTATGCCGATTTAGTGATTAGTCGCGCAGCAAATGCAATGCGAGCTGCCCTGGCCGCCCGCTTCATACAGCGTATCCAACACGCGCTTTAGTGGCGCCCTCTCGAGCCGTCGACACGGAGTGCGGCAGCCGTGTGCGCTAGATGAGCTCACTCAGCTCACTACTCCTCCTCTAGTTCAAGGCCACTCAAGCCAGGACCTACAACGTCACGAAGGAGGTTATTTTTTGCTTGTTTTTGTAATTCTAATTTGCCTATAACTTTTAAAATAAAGCGAAATTTGAGAAAAGAAAAGTTGGATTAAGTTACTACGTTCAGTACGCTCAGGTTAGTGCAAATTAAAAACCAGTCAAAAAGTCATTGCAGGGCCCCTTTAAGGGGAGAAGAAGTAATGAAATAGATTAGATAAAGCCACATGGTCGGTAAACGATTGCTGAGTGAACACCGAATTCGGCGCTGATTATGAATCATGCTGCGGCGTTTCGATATAAAAGGCGGACCTTTGAGAAATAGTAGTGCTCGGTGAGATAAAATAACCTCTCATCGTGTATGTTCCCGCGAATTCGTTATGAAACGCCAAAGACTGATCGCTCAACCTGCCAAATCGGTAGTTTCAGCCGCGCTTGATTTCGCCTTTTATCACGGAACGCCAATACAATCGCTTCTAAAATCAGCATTGACTAAGCCACCGACGGTGAGGCGATAAGTAGTGACAACAAAAACTGAACATCCTCTGAAGCCTCTATAATGAATGAGCTTTCTTATGACAGATAGTGCTGCAGAGCATCTAAGCCTATCAAAGCCTACCGAGTTACAGGAACGGATCTCTGGGATACTGCATCGCTGCATACTGCCGCTGCCCGGAGGAAGGAGGAGGGTCTCCTGAAGTCACTTGATACCTCTTTTACAAGTAACAACAACCAATATAACTGACAGAGCACATTCTGCTGAAACAAAATGGCGGAATTTAGTTCAAACCTCTGTTGTGCGCAACCATGCGCTTCCTAAACCCTGCACTGTCACGCAGTCGGAGCTTCAGAGAATGTCACTACTTGTAGAAAGCTCTTATCTAGGAACCTTATAGTCTCCCCCTTTCTCGAATAGAAAGGAGGAAGTGAGGTAGAGTTTCTTCCTTTCTGATTGTTTGTCCGCTTTTAACCAAGCTGTATCTAAGACACGTGCTCGCCCCGGCTTATTCCTATCGTCCGCGTGAGTGTACATATCCCGTCATCATGGAAACTGTTTTGGAGAAGAAAAACAAAAGATAATCAGCCGAACCCTATATTATATTAGAGGACTAATTTGACTGCAACAAATGATTTTTTGGAAATAAATGAAATCACTTGCAGTCCTTCATAATTATTCTTAAAAATGTTAAACTCGCCCTTTATAATTTCCGATTACGAAATTCGCGTTGTACGGTAATTACTTTTGGCAATCATTTTGTAACAACAATAAATTACAATAGAATTGCTGACTAGCATGGAGGAACACATAATACAACCGTTAATATTCGATTGTTTTATAGTGCCTACATTTGATAATCCCACAAAACATAAAACAAACTTTCTCTTCACCCTGATCACAGAGAACAGATGGGTCTTCACCCTGATCGCTTCACTCTTCACCCTGATCTTAGAGAACAGAAGGCTAGTAGAAAAAAAAAACCTAAAGAAACATAAACGGCGACAACGCTCGTTCTTATTGCTGCAGCCGACAACGGAACAGCGTTGGGGCATGTCGGTGAATTTCGAAACGCGCGACCACCGCTGCCCCCCGCAGTCTCGAGCCGGACGCACCACACCATCAAAAATGGCGGACTCCTGTCTGCTGCTGCTGCGCATGCGCCGTGGAAACTCCCTAAAAGGCCCATTAGCAACCTCACCTGCATCGCCAGATTGACGCATTCGGTGGAACGATATGCGGACTTTGGCCAATTCATGGCGGGAATTAAAGGGAAGATGGGGCACTTCTACATTTGAGAAAAAATGCTTGAATTGCGTTCATTTGGCCTTTAGAATAACAGATATCAAAATTATATTTCAATGCGACGCGCCGGAGAGCCACAAGAGCAATTTCAAAATAGGGCTGAAGCCCCGCCTCCCTAGCCTTGGGCAGCCAAAAGAGCCGTCGATGACGTCACGGACAGCGACTGTCTTTCGCGTTTTTCTCACGTTTAACAATACTTAAGCAGCAAATGGTTTCGGTATTCGGCTTCATGGGGTAAAAATACACTAGAATTCACTTCTAACTCATTTTTTTCAAGAAGCTCCGTAGCCTCCCTTTAATCTGTGCCAGCTATGGAACGAAGAACAGACACCTGTATTTTCTTGCGCGCGCTAATTTTCATTTTCATATAAAAAGGATAATCGGAAGTTAAAGTGTTTCTCAACTCTCACGTCGTCTCTCGACTCTCGAGTGACGTACTCTGGGGGACCACCTGGTTCCCCGTTGGGTTCTCTCTTCAGAGACCCCAGCCGCTTCCTCCGCGGTTGTCGACTTTTCAAGGATTAGCATCGTCGAATCGACACAAAAGACGGTTCGCCACGGGGCTGACGGCGAGTGAAGCGACGGAGGGGGACAGGTTTTCTTGAGCTTCGCGTGTCCCCCAGAAAGTGACACTGCAGTTCCCGTAACGGCCACACGCGGTTGAAGATCGGCAAATAATTCGCGTTTTCATTTGCGATTACGCCGTGGAATATCAGTTTTCTGGGGCAAGATGATGCGCTTTTGTCACCTGTGCCTAGGTAAACAATATAATAGTTATTGTGCTCTTTTTATCACGAGACGACACACTTGAGACGCCGGCGCCATCTATGAGGTGACCCTGGGACTGCATTTATCTAGAGCGAAGGTTTTGCGGTATTGGCGAGATCATCATGATATGTACGCACTGTCTATGAGAAATGGTCGATTGTAATTATAACGTTGTGAGAAATTTGTCGAGCCAAAAAAAAAATATTGATAAGCGAAAAAAAAAGAAGAAATATGCGGAAGTATGTGAATAAGCCTACACTTGGGGGCATCTTGTGACAACTTATTGGGTGCAAGTGCTACGTCAGGCTTCGGCTTGGGGACCAACCACGAGCTTCCCGCTAGATAGCGACCGCCAGTGTTGCTCGATCGGGTTGCGTTGAAGGTCGGACTTTTTTTTTTCTTTTCTTATATTTCTTACACGTAAATTATACCGGGGTGAGCTTGGTAATAATTTCTCAAAATGAGCGAAAACCGCAAATGTGATAACGATTCGAAAGCTCTGCTTTCGCAGGCAGTTTCTGTATTAATGCTGCAGAGTGCCGTCCGTTTCGACCATTGACACCGACAGGGATCAGACGTACGTACGCGTGGCTGATCACTCACAATTTTGTTCCGTGGAAAGCTTACCGTTTCTGGGTCGTGGGTTCAACTTGCACAGGTGACGCTGTCGCCGACTTTACGGGCTACTCAATAGTTGACCGTCTTGCAATGGGGCAGTTTGCCGTTAAGAAGAGACAAAGGTCATTGTGTTGGCACATCCCGCTTGGCGTGCAAACTATATGTAAGCAGAAAAAAAACAATCACCGATATTTCTATACACTGCTTAAGAGCGAACACGCTTATGGCAACACGTTGTGTGGGCACTGTAGACGTGCGCAGAAACAAGAAGAATCACCTGATAAGGTCTGCACATGCGCAGTGACGACAGTAGCGCCACCGCTACGACGTGACGTCAGACACTTGAGTTGGTGCATAAGTAAATGGTGGAAAGTCTACTGTCTACTTACAAGTAGGGTTCCGTGTTTTCGGTACATACCGATAAGCTCCGAAAATTAACCCCCGACGAGACGGTTTCATCCAAATCGGGGAAAAACCGAAAATTCGGAGTACCCGAGCGTCACGGGAGTAAAATCTTTATTTACAACTTTATTTCGTGTTAACAGGGAAGAGAGCTTCCAATGACCTGTCCGGCGAGGCTGCATCTTTCTTCGGAACCCTCTTCCTTATGCTCATTTCTTCCCTTATCGGTACCCGAATGTATTCCAAGTGCTCGTGTCACGCACATGTGCACTGGAGGTTGAGGGATTTCTTGTTTGGGTCCTGACTTCTTCGAAATAACGATAAAAACTTTTTTTTTTTTTGTGTACTTTTTTTTTTTTTTTTGACACCGAAAATTGTCGCCTGAAAACACCGATTCTATGATAAAAATAAACCCCGAAAAAGCACCCCCGAATTCGAAGAGAGATTACAAACTTCGGGAAAGGTAGAAAACGGGGTGCTTTTAAAAGCTGTTCCAAAAACCGTGACAGGGGAATTAACGTCGCGAGTTGGGCTAGTTGGTACTCGTTGATCATAACGCAGAAACAGCGCAAAAAAGAAAAACGAAAAAAAAACGGAAGAAGCACGCAAACAGGACGAACACTGACTCGCAACTCCAGTTTTTATTACTTGTCGTTGCGAGTCAGCCTTCGTCCTCCTTACGTTTCTCTCCCGCTCCGTCTGCGGTTTTTTTTTTTTTTTTTTTTTCGTTGTTTTAATAAAAATTTTAGCCGCGGAGTCAGCGTTCGTCCTGTTTTGCGTGTTTCTTCTGCTCCGTCCGTGTTTTTCTTCTGTGTTTTTTCTACATTATATGATCAACGTGTGACAGGGGTCAGATCCATTCGACACATGCCCATACCACCTAGAATACGAGGTTTGCGCATTACGTAGTCGTTTCTGTGGAACATCAACCCCTCCCAAGTAGCGAGGCTCGACGACGAAAGACGCCGCAAAGCAGCAGACGCGTTCGTCTTGGCGTCGCCACATGCACGATGACGTCACGCCCGTTGTGAGGCGCTGCTGCAAGACGCGCTTTCGATGATGATGATGCAGGTGATGACATTCGGAGGGAGAGGAACAACAGGCCAGTTGCTTTTTCTGAGTGGTATTGCGCATGCCTGCCGGTGTCGTTTCCCCGGCGAGATAAGGAGGGGGTGCTGTCGTCGGTCCAGTTCCGGGGTGCATTTTGTGTTCAGGGGCTAGACATGTCCATTGGGTACAGCTTGAGGGGCGGTAGGTTGCGCCCCTGGTGGCCACGGCTGGGACTGCGGGTGGTTTGGGTTTGCGGCGTAGCCGTGCGGAGGCGGTGCCTGGTACACGACCGTGTGGGTTTCCTGCGACGGAAGTGGTAAACCGTGACATCGTTATCGTGGAAACGAGGCGACGAATCCGTTAGTAAGAGATGTCTATACTGCGCGGACAAGTAAAACAAAGACGCTTGAAAGCTGTAGGGATACATTGTTTGCACTTATCGGTGAAAAACAGCTCATATGCAGCACACATGCCACAGTAAGTGTCTCATAAATACATCTGCCGCACTATTAAGAGAAGAAATATGACCGGTGTAGCTTGCGTTCATCGATTGTCCGTAAGTATCATTACACCACTCCATCATTTTTTTTTTTTTTTGCGATGCTGTTGTAGTGTTTGGCACAGATCAAAAGTTCGTTTAGCAACATTGGAGGTCGCCATTTCTCTTCAAATAGAGGCGGTATTGGCCAACCTCCGGGCCGTGTCGGAGGAGTACACAACACATTGTGTTGTGCACCATCCCAGATGTCCAGGGAAGGGGGCCAGAGGTAACCAGGCAGATTACTGGGGCGAACGGAGTTATACGGGAGATGAGGGAGGCCCTTTGGTACGTCGTGGTGATTGTCAACCAGGAGATATATGGGACTAGAACAGACCGTTCTTTCTCCTTGGATAGCATCCATTACAGCGTTTCTCAAAGCACAAAAAAAAAAAAGTATTTTTTTTTTTTTTTTACTAGTACAGGCGTGTCCAAGGAGAGCTCCTGTCTGACAATGGAAGAGCCAACAAGGAAGCGCAGGACTAAGATTCGCAGCAGAAAAATAAAAATACAACAGAATATAGGATTCATAAAGATGCAAGGCGGCAGGAGTAGGTTAAAGTGTATAGAAATTGAGAACCAACTCCAAAGGGAAAGTTTCACAGTGTACGGGGTCGCGGAGACACATATTAAAATCATGGAAGAGCCACCATTTACGCCAGAGTACACATGGATAGGATGCAACAAAGAAAGGAAAGGAACGAAAAGGGGGAGGTCTAGGGGCATTGGTGAAAGGACAAGATTGTAATAGAGTCAAGCAAGATTGTAGGGAAGATGTGTGGATGTAATGTAGTATCGGGGGTGTGCCAACAATTTTAGGATTCGCAAATTTGTGGACAGGAAATGATTCGAGAGAGGAAAAATCAAGGAAATCGGAAAATATCAAGAAATGTTAATCATAGGAGATGTGAATGCTCCCTTGAAAGACTTTGATGTTTTCACAGACGTGAAAGGAAAGATGTTACAGGCGTTATGCGAGGCCTTAGATCTGGTACAAGGCACAAATCAAATGTGAGGAAAAAGTATCAAGGAAGAGGAACCGCTTTTAATCGACAATAGACTACTGTATAACGTCCCACAAATTGTACAACAGCCTTGGGTTGCATGAAAATGGACGAAGGAAGAATGAAAAGCTTAGGGGGTGACCATAAACGAAACAAGGGTAATTTCGAAAGGACACAGCAAGAACCACAAATACAGAAGCAAGCAGACAAGATAGATTTTAGTGACCCACAGCTGAAGGAAATATCAAAACCAATTGAGGACACAGTAGCCACACAAGCAGAGAAAGAGTGATCGTATAATGAATTCCTAGAAATATTCAAAGAGGAGTTCCGACGAATCCAAGCGAGATTTTAGAACAAATGTAAACACATGCCAAAAAGCTGGTGGGATAAGGAAGCCAACGCAGCCATAAATCAGAGACAAGAGGCATCCAGGGAAGACGAGCAAAAAAGTGGGTGCTTCAGCGGGGAAAGCAGAGGGAAAATAAAATGACTTGGGGGAAAAGAACTCATCGGCCTATGCTTTGATCCAGGACAAGATTGAAAAAGACGAAATGAAATGGGCAAGGGAAGTTAACCGAAATGACAGAAGTGCAGCCAAGAAGTTTTGGAAGCACATAAGTTCACAGGGTTGAAGACAGATTTGTCACCACTCATTGACTACTGGTGATAGGACTCGGGTAGAAGAGTGAGAGGTGTGTCAATATATCAGGAGTATGATTGAGGAAATGTGTTCAAATTTAGAGCGTCCAGAAACCCTGACAAGAATATTTTGAAGTGACAGCCAGACAGCTAGACCTTAGCGAAGTACCACAGATAACACCAAGAGAATGGAAAAGAGGCGAAAGCAGAGTGTCAGCAGAAACATGGACTGGACCACATGGCATACAAATGATACTCGTGAAAATTCTTGGCAAAACACTTAAATTTATGATGCAACAAACAATATAAAAAGTATTGCTGGCGGATATTGGAGGGTGTACGTGCCCAAACAGTGGCAGACTCTCATAATTGGCGCAGCAGTAATTAGGTTGCGCCGACTTTTAAAAGAGGTCTATTCGCGATGGTTACGATTTGAAAATGCGACTTCCCGAACTTTACAGATACGGTTTCGGGAAGCAAGAACGAGTGGTTCTGCAGCCCTGCGTGGTGTCCGATGTCAGTGCGCCGACAACGCGTGCTGGCAGCGCCATCGACCTCGTGCTTTACGAAGAACGTTGACACGCCCCATCCAGTGTCTCTCCTCTCCCGCTTACTTTACCTATCACCGAGCAGTCTTTGCAGTCGTCAGCGGCATTTCCACGACGCCAACCGCGACGGCAATGTGCACAAGCCACATCGCACCTTCGTCTTTAGGTAGCTGACACCATTCTGCCCGCATTGCACGAACGCGAAGCTATCGATACAGCTATCGCTTTTAGAGCGCAGCTCTTAAGCCTGGTTCAGACACTTGAGTTTGAATGCGTTTGACAGCGTTGCGTCGAGAACCGAAAGCGAGTCACCGGCACATCTGTGCTTCGTATGAAGCGTAGAATCCAATTCAAGGAACCATTTTGGCACGCGATATAAGCAGCAGGAATGTCCTGGCTTCTCGCTGCCGCAACGCAGTCAGCTGCTGTCAAACGCAACTGTCTGAACCAGGCTTTAGGCGCCCGTTTCCGGCTTGAGCGGCGTCGCCGTCGGAGTCGGCGTAACCGCGCGGTGCATTATGGGAAACGTCCCATGATGCACCGTGCCGAAACGTCATCTTACCGAAACTTCACCGTGCCGAAACGTCACCGTGACTTCTACCGAAACGTCACATGACGTTTCGGCAATAGCCCCGATAACGATACTATGCATGCACAAGGGAGGCGGTGGCGGAGTATCGGGATATCGTTATCGGAGTCATGGGAACGATCTACTAAAACTCTCTAATATCACGAGCCCAAATCGAGTGCCCACGCAATGCTCGGGTCCAATCTATGAACCGCATTCAAATATCGTCACTTGGGTGTACTGCGATCCCCACGTTACGTCATCAAATTTTGCAAAGGAGAGATTGAATGAAAATGATCGTTTTTGTCCTTGAAATTTCACCGCAACAAAGGAGTTTCTTGGCCAGTGGCGTTGCGTGCGAGTATCCTTGAGTTCCACTAGTGCCAGTAAGCTCGTGTATAGTGAAAAACATTCCAACTGAATATCGTTGCACAGCTCCTTTAAGCCTGGTTCAGACACTTGAGTTTGAATGCGTTTGACAGCGTTGCGTCGAGAACCGAAAGCGAGTCACCGGCACATCTGTGCTTCGTATGAAGCGTAGAATCCAATTCAAGGAATCATTTTGGCACGCGATATAAGCAGCAGGAATGTCCTGGCTTCTCGCTGCCGCAACGCAGTCAGACGCTGTCAAACGCAACTGTCTGAACCAGGCTTTAGGCGCCCGTTTCCGGCTTGAGCGACGTCGCCGTCGGAGTCGGCGTAACCGCGCGGTGCATTATGGGAAACGTCCCATGATGCACCGTGCCGAAACGTCATCTTACCGAAACTTCACCGTGCCGAAACGTCACCGTGACTTCTACCGAAACGTCACATGACGTTTCGGCACCGCGCCGAAACGTCGCGTGACGACGCGCGTTTCGCTCGTGAAAGAAGGAGGAGGGGAGAAGGAGAGGGTACGGATGACGAGGAGGGGCATACCCTTCCCTCAGTACCCTCTCCTCCTCCTCCTTGAGAGCTGGGCTCTATATCGGCATTACAGGAAGTTGTAAACGTCTTTCATTTTTTAGATGCGGAGCATCTCTTGCTCGGGTCTATGTCCCGCGGCGTCGTAGTCCGCACTCACACTACGCATGCGGAACTCTCCTCCTTCCCACTCCCCAACGGCTGCGCGTTACCAAATACTTTACTAGGGGGAATACATTCCACTCTGCTCATTTGCATTAGACAGAACGCCTACAGCACCGCTGACGGTGTGGAGGTCCGCGTCAGTCCACGCGCATGTGCACGTGGATGTTCGCGGCGGCCGCGGCGGTGTCATCTCCGCGAGGTGCGTCGATGCACGAGGCACGTGCAACGTGCAACCCTTGGGAAGATTACGGCGGCACAGCGCAGCAAAGTATTTGGCGCAGCACTGAGCTATACTTCGGTTCACCTTATCTGCGAGCGAAGGCAAAGCTAAAAGCGCGAGAGCAGCGCTTTTTGCGTTTCTGCCCAGCTAGTTCGCTCGAGCAAAGCCTGAACGCGCGGAGCTTTCGTGCTCGCGCTTCCAGCTTTGCCTTCGCTCGCACATAAGGTGAAACGAAGTATATTTACCGCCCGGTAGCCGTCTAGGTGGTATTGGTAGCCGAGACCTCGACGACGATAGATGGCTCTCGCCAAGCCCAGAAAACCTGTCCGCGCCGAAGCTATTGTATTTAAGAGGAGTGGAATGTATTCCCCCTACACTCTAAAAAAAAAGGTGTCAAGGGAGAGTAACTGCCCTGAGTTACCCTCCTTTAACCCTCTCTTCATCCAAGTTACTCTTTCGCGACCGCTTCTTTCGATGATACTCTCCTTTAACCCTCACTCGAACTCTAGAGTAACTGTAGCTAGAGTTAGTTTCTCCTCGCGATATCACGGGCTGTCAACAGATGGCGCCGCTATGGGGTCGGCGCTAGAGTAACTGTATAAGGCTCTGCTTGCAGAGCCAGAGTATCGCGTTCCTTTTCCTTTCGCCGCCATGTCCGTATTGGATCCGACCTTCGTGCGAGGAAGCGGCCTTCCAGAGCGCCGCGTTTCGGGGACAACATATTTTCCGCTTTGCGTTCGCAAAATATAGATCCTAGACCAAAATCGAACGAACCGAAAGCTTCCTGCTTCCTAAGTCATTGAACATTATTTGTATCAACTGGGTACAGTGCAATCCCGTTCTTTATAACGCGAGCGATGTTTTGGGACATCCGTTTTCAGGGTATGTGAAGCAGACGACACGGTCGACGATCGCGTTGCTCGCGTCTGCGGCTCTCGCGGAGTGATACGCGATACCGATGCGCGACCGGCACATCCGGCCATCCTGGCTCACTGGCGAGCTCCCGTTTGAAAGCGGGGGGTGCGCTTTTTGCAATTGAGAGGGAAACAGGAAACGACGGGACAAGGATCACGGCGCATGTGCGGCTCGTCGCCGCACTATTTTCCTTCCGCAGCGCGCCGCAGCACGCCACAGCACGCCGCCTCGCGTCTGCGCCTTCGTGCCCCTGCAAACACCGACCGTGGCTTCCCGCAGTGCTTGGCTCCAGAATGGCACCATTGCGGTACTCTGCTCCGCAAGCGGAGCATATACAGTTACTCTAGTCGGCGCATTTTCGACGCTGCTCGGCGCAGATTTTTGTTGTTGTGTTTTTCTTTTTCCGGGGAAGGTTTTTTTTTTTTTTTTTTTTTGGGGGGGGGGGGGGGGGGGGGGGAGGGGAAGATGGGCAAGGATATTTTAATAAGTGAGTTGATACAGCCTACCTTTACTTAATTTTGTCAACGCACAATTCAAATGTTTTTTCTGCTAATTAAAAAAAAAAGTGCAGAATTTAAGGTGGTTTTTTGCTGCTCCCTTGTGCATATGCGTCGCCAGCGATACGAGCTTATAGGGACCGCCAAATGAGGCCGCCGATGTCCGCGTCTATGCATCGCCCTCCCGTCGCGGCCAAACGCATGGGACTTTCGCTTTAGATTATTATGTTGACTTATGATCTTGATAGAAAAGCTTCGTACCCTAACTACGGGTTTATGGACTGCACTTCGTGTCAGGAGAAGAACATTTTTTGCCTCCAACATGGTGACAAGGCACTGATAGTAGACGACAATGTTGGTTTTGACCTACAGTTTAGCCGGAAGTGACGTCAGCTGCAACAAACGTATACTTAGAAGCGCCAGAAAAAACAAACAACCTAACTGAAAGAAGTAGTAGTGCAAACTCAGAGCGGCTACCGGCAGCTCAATTTTATTTGGAAAACACGAACATATTTGCACACCAGCGGCGTAGCCAGGGGACGGGGTGTTGGGTGTTGAAGGGTCGGAACACCGCCGAAGTTTCATGGTTGTCCCCCTTTACCCCTTCCGCTTTTCCAATATCAGTATTTTTTGTGTGTGTGTTTCGTTTCGACAATCCACTACGGCGAGGAGCGGTGCATGCCCACAACATACCGAAGCAAAACGAAAAAGACGAGGCTGTCCGTGGACTGCGTGAAAAACACATCTCCGGCTCCGGCTCTTCGAACAGCCCTCTCCAAACTCGGCCACGTTTGTAACCGAAGCCTTTCTTCAGGCTCGCAGGTGCGAATGGCTTAGCTCCCGACGTCATAAAAGCCGCGAAATCCTGACCTCGAAAGACGCTGGCCTCGCTTCGGGGAATGCAGGCGGCTTAACTAAAGTTCCCCTACCCTTTGAGTGTCAAGGACTCGACGACAATCTCAGGGCAGCACAACAAAATTCCAAAATAGCAATGATTTGACTTTACGAACCCTACAATGCGGAGAAAACCGGACGACAAAATGACAAACAGCTAAGCGTTTTTTTTTTTTGTTTTTGTTTTTTTGTTTGTTTTTCTTTTTTTGCTCCGTCTTTTTTTTTTTTTTTTTTTTTAGGGTTCACTCGCCTGCGCTTATTTAGCTTCAATATGGCACAAAAATGCAAAAAACACACACACGCAAACATCCCCATCGTTAAAAAAGAAAAGAAAAGAAGCAACAGAGAAAAGCGACAGCATGTGCACTGTTGAAGCATATTTGTAATGCTCATAATCACTTGGTTTGAAAGCGTATCTAGTTGACTTCTTTAATCGCCGAAGTGGGTAATGTTTACATGCTTGCGTTCAGCACGTGATTCGTGGAACTTTTTCAAAAATGAGTTAAAAGCGAAGCCGTTCTTGACGTTCTTTTTTTTTTTTTTTTTTCTTTTTTTTTTTAAGAATGATTATTGACCTACAACTTTAAGCGTGTCATCACCGTCTCCAACAGCTAGAGTCGGCACATTCACGTCAGGCAGCATCGTCCGCCCTAGGCGAGAGCGATGTTGTGGCCAACGACGTCGGTCTCTATGTCGCAAGCCTCGACTTCGATCAAATCGGCGGCCTGTGCGGAGCATTCGTTTTGTTAAATGCACTTCCTGGGGAAGTACTGGTTTTGACACAGATGTGGAGGGACCGCACCGCGTAGCGCGTCTCGGCGGTACAGGCAACTTGCATTTGCCTAGAGGCTTTGTATCCTAATGTAACCCGCCTGCTTAGCTTAACCCGCCTGCTTAGCGCAATAGCTTCCACCATGCTAATTATAAACACCGTCGAACTTGTTGTCCGTAAGGTAATGACGTCACGAGAGGAAACCATAGGAGGGCGCCACCAAAACATCTCGCCTCTAATAGGGGCTGCGCTTTTGAACATTCACCGAAATATGCAAATCGGCACCGAAAGGGTACTCTCACTTCTTTCTATCGACCGACGGCGGCTTCCACTAAATGTTTAGACCCCACAAAATGATAGAAACTGGTATTTTTTTCTTCCACTTTCTCGTAAAACGACAACGAAGAACGGAAATAGCCTAAAACATGACTATACAACGATATTTTCTGAAAAAATGTGATCCGCGCAGGGGAAGTACTGGTTTTGACACAGATGTGGAGGGACCGCACCGCGTAGCGCGTCTCGGCGGTACAGGCAACTTGCATTTGCCCAGAGGCTTTGTATCCTGATGTAACCCGCCTGCTGCCAATCCTGGCCACCATGCTCGCTAGCAGCGCTGAATCGGAACGTTTGTTTTCTAGACTCCGAATACTGGGACGTTGAAGTACCTGAGTGCTTCAACGTCCCAGGGGCGCTTGCTACTCCGTTCCAAGCTGAGATCAGACGCTCCGCCTTCAACGCGAGCTCGCTGGCTTCGGTAGTGCTTTGGTTGCGCGTGCCTGCGCGATCACACTTGTTTTTGCAAGGGCAGAAAGATGGCGACATGTGCGATCAAAAGCGTCGCTGTGGTCAGCCTTCTACGATTGGCCGAATGGTGACTATGACGTCAGCAAAGGTTTTCTCATCGACAGAAATAAGAGTAATGAAAGAACTTCAATTTTGACGGTGTTGGTAGTGTTGGTTTCAGAGCGCAATAGCTTCCACCATGCTAATTATAAACACCGTCGAACTTGTTGTCCGTAAGGTAATGACGTCACGAGAGGAAACCGTATGCGAGGGCGTCACCAAAATATCTCGCCGCTAATAGGGGCTGCGCTTTTGAACATTCACCGAAATATGCAAATCAGCACCGAAAGGGTACTCTCAGGCCTGGTTCACACTTGCGCATCGGCGGGCGAATCTGCAAGAATTCGGCCGCCGGGCGTAGCGTCCCCTGTGCATTGCCGCGGCCAATTCCGCTTCGGCGGCAGCGCACTGTAACCGCTCATTCACACTGGAAGCGGATCCGCGTTCGCAAAGCGGTTGCGAACGCGGTTGTATAAAGATCCAGTACAATTGCACGCGCACTTGATGTCATCGAGTGCGCGTGCAATTGCACTGGATCTTTATACAACCGCGTTCGCAACCGCTTTGCGAACGCGGATCCGCTTCCAGTGTGAATGAGCGGTAAGTGTGAACCAGGCCTCACTTCTTCCAATCGACCGACGGCGGCTTCCACTAAATGTTTAGACCCCACAAAATGATCGAAACTGGTATTTTTTTCACACTTTCTCGTAAAACAACAACGAAGAACGTAAGTAGCCTAAAACATGACTATACAACAATATTTTCTGAAAAAATGGGATCCGCGCAGGAGCAATGAGAGTGACGCTTCACTATTCACTTCGCTCATTGCCCCTCTGCGCATTGCAGTTTTTGTGTTTAATCGTATTCTAAACTTCGCTATTCTCTGGCACTTTTCCATAGTTTTCAGTCATTGGATACCCGAGCGTTCCGCATTGAAGTGCACGGACCGTAATTTTTTGTGAGCCTGTTTAGACTTTTTTGCTCGAAGTCAATTATAATATTTTCTGACTGCGTTCTTTCGTCGTTTAACATTAAATTCTCCTTTTTTAAATACTGGACGAACGAGATGGTGGAAAAGAAGGTTGGACTTTTGTCGTCTAAGAAACAGGAAAATAGCAAACAAAATTGTGTTTGGGCAGTTTCTTTTCCCGGTCTCTTCTTTTCTTTCTGTCTTTCAAACAGCTTAAGCAAAGAAAAACACCCATGAAAAAAATTCCCTGGCTACGCCACTGATACACACTTTATTATACCTCAAGCCAAATGAATCTGAATTTCTTATTTGATGAAACGAGCGACGACGCACTGTTGCAACTGTCATCTTCCTTTACACTGATTTTGAACACCTCGAAATTTTTCCCCTCTGTTTTCTGTTCCTACTTGCCCGGAATCTGTGGTTTATCCAGCAAAGGGTCGTACGAACATTTATCACAGTGGACTGCCAAGTTCCCTAAAGAAGACCGCTTTATAGAAAGTTCATGCTCTATGTGCGATCGGGTGGTGCACGAAAGCACCCGATATCAAATGCCCCACGACTGACACCCGCCCTTTTGCCCTGCCTTCAAAGGGCTAGTTTTATCAGAAGCCCATGACGCGAATTCCCAGATCATGTGGCCTGGTCCTCACTGTGACGGCGGAGCATTCTGCTTTTAATTAAGAGACAGCTAGTGTGCACGCGAGCGCGTGGAAGGTAATCATGCCGTCATTTGTAGACCCTCAAGATATTAGGTTATGACATGAAACAACGGCGGTTCAACCGTGTACAAAAATTCTGCACGTGGGGCTGTAATACTACACCCGTACGATCGCCCACATGTCGTTTGATATTTTAGACTACCGATGTGGCGCATTCTTGATGTTTGTGTGCATGTCTCTTTGAGCGCATGCTCTCCTGTTTTGACTCGCCACTCGCCACAGTGAGAAAGAAGACGAAGCACCGACCAGTGCTCTCTGATGCATTCCGAGCTCCGCAAATTTTTGCCGAAAATCCCGGAATACTTCATCAGTGACCTTTCAAGCTGCACCAAAAGGTCAGTATACCTCACCTGGACCTTCGAGCAGCAATATCCCGGACCTATTAGACCTGACTTTATCGCCCAAGGTCAACTTCACCCCCCTGCGGGAACCGACTCGCTAAGCCTGACATTCGGTGAGACAGCCGACTCGACCCTGCACTCGGCCCGGCCGCCGTCCGCTCGGCCAGGGTCCAACAACACTTTCCGACAACACCGACGTCATGGATATTGACCGAGTAAACTCCCATGAATGGCAGACTGTCGGCACGGCGCCACGGCAGCCCCACACCACGACCATTATTGTGAAACTATCCGACAACATCAACCTGGGCAGCGTGGACACGCATATGCTTGGAGCCGACGTGCTTCATGCCGCTGGCCTCAACACCATCGAGCGAAAAGACACCTATATAAAAGTACGAACAATCCAGAACCTCCTCGCAATCGACACTTACAGACCTTCAGCCGAGACCAAATTACTTGCTCTGAAAACCGTACATATCCAAGGCAAACAGCATGAAATCAGGACATACAAGGCCAATGATCCAGCAAACGCACGCGGAGTTGTGCATGGAATCCCCGCGACATTATCAGAAGAAGACATCCGCAACACCCTCGAAGTGGAACACGCCAAGCTCCTGCACCTTCGCCGCATCGGCACGTCGAACACTATCCTGGTCACAGTTGAGGGACCACGGCTACCGCGCTACGCCTTTATGAACCGCGTCGCCATAATTGACTGCACCCTTACCAGCGAGCTGAGCGTAAGGGTGCAGCACTGATTGCTGAGCGAGCTAGCAATCAGTGCTGCCTTAGTGTTCGGTTGGGACTTTTATTCAATCGGCAAGAAAGCGAGCCCCAGCCAATTATTGGAGCGCATCCTATGAATGGCTCCTGGGATTTTCGAAAATAGTCTATTGTCTCGCAAATGAGTGCACTGGTATTAACTAAAAGCACTTCGCGAGCTGTTTCCTCTCTTTTAATATTGCTGACTCTGCAGTTAAGCATTCATTCTTCACAGGAGGAGGGACACGGCCGATCGACCTATCCGGTGACGAGAATTGACGAAAAGGACTCAAGTGCCATAACTGTGGTGTTGGAGGACCACTCCTTTGAGGTGACGGGCTGGTGCAGCGCTCGTTCTTGCATCGCACGGAGTCGACGACATTTCTTACCGTCAAAAAGCAAGCCAGTCACTCGCAGTGATTGGGCACTTCATTAGTTTGAAGTACAAATAAAGTCCGTCTCGGCTTTAGACTTGATCACGAAGTTAAAAAAAAACTGTTAGCCAGAGGAAATTTGTGTGTTGGTTTTGCCCTTTTTTTCATGTGCTGAAATTAAAATTTTGGTTTATTAAAATCTATTCTACTGTTTTATTTCAGTGCTGACTTTTTATGAGAACCTATAGCCTCTGTGCAGGCTCATGCTTTATATTTTGTCATTTTTCAGCTGCAGTTCCACATTTCCTTTGCACCCATCTCCTTGTGAACATGTACATAGCTGCTTTTAGATTTTAGGGTTTCCTGAAGAGGGTGCTTATTCTTTTATACAGAGCTTAGGGAACACATCAGATGGGTCTGTACTTACTGTACACAATTATTTCTGTAGAGTAATTACAGTCCCATTCAAGTGTTGCCTAAACTCGGTATTAAAGAGTTAAGTACTATCTAAGGAGGGGTCATACAAACTGCTCAAGTGTGCTGCTATGTGACATTAACTCTTGGTAGACAGCAGAGTTAACTCTTTAATACGGACTCAAGGTACAATTCAAATGGAGTTGTATTTACTCCACAATAAGGTTAAAACTACCCTTCCTGGAGAGCGTGCTTAACTCTTAAATATAGAGTTCAGGCAACACTTCTAATGGAGTTGTCATTAGTCTCCACAAACGAGTGGATTCAACTCTTCGCGGAGAACATGTTTAACTCTGGCATACAGAGTTTAGGCAACACTTCTAATAGAGTTGTGGCTACTCTACACGATGGAGTGAGGGTAACTCTTCCTGGCGAGTACGCGTAACTCTTGAATACAGAGTTCAGGCAACATTGTAATAGAGTTGTAGTTACCCTACACGAAGGAATGAAGGTAACCCTTCCTGGACAGTATCCTTCACTCGTCAACAAGGAGTTTCGGCAACACTTCTGATAGAGTTATAGTCACTCTACACAAAAAAGTGAAATTTACTCTCATCAAAGAGTTTAGGCAACACTTGTCATGGAGTTATAGTTACTCTACACAAAGGAATGAAGGTAACACTTACACTTACAAATCAAAAGAGTAGCCCTGACTCTTTCAAAGGTATTGGCGTGACTCTCTATAGAAGAGTTAAATGAACACTTGTATGGAAGAGTTAAACATACACTTGCCTCCGAAGAGTTATAGTTACTCTTTAAAAGAGTGGATTCTGCGACAAGCCAGTTACACTCCAAAAAGAGTTCAATCGACACCTTTTTTTTTTAGAGTGTAAAGTATTTGGCGTTACTCTCTCCGCTTTCTCTCTCTGTACCAGCTGCGTGCACTTCGCGTGCGTTCGCTTCTACTCACACCGCGCGCGCATGCGCAACTCTCCTCCTCTAGTCTCCTCTCCTTCAAGTGTAAATATAACCAGCGGTAGCGCGCTGGGCGCGTTCAGTTCACCGCTGTTGACTCCACTTCACTCCGTTCTTCCGATGAAATGGGATGGAAGCAAAAAAATTACACCATCTTCCCGAGGGGAGCCATGGGGTGATGCGGAACATCGCGGAGTTTCCAACAACGTTCACGCGATGTGCGGTAACCAACGCAAGTTAACAACGTAATAACACGCCAGTTAACAACGTTACTAACAACGTTACTAACACCGTTAATAACGCCGTTAATAACGATCCGCGATGATCCGCATCACCCCATGGTTCCCTTCGGGAAGATGGTGTAATTTATTTTTTACTTCTTCGCACAACGTAGGCGAGAAAAATGCGCCTTCTTTTTCTTACCTTTTTACGTCCCGCACATGCCCTGCATATGCATACGCAGCATGTAATAATCAGTGCGACGAGGACAATCACCCCGATCACGATGGCGATGATGACGCCCAGCGCCATCCTTTGAACACCACTGACGACTGTCGCTGGATCCATGGCGTCGAAGAAGCTGCAGTCCTCCGGTTATCCCTGCGTAGGTGACAAACATCCAACGGTCTGTGGAGACTATACGTGCAGAACCAATACCAGCTAGAAAAGAAAGCCTGCTAATGATGACGTAATGCGCAGGCCTTGTCTTCCACACCCCGTTTCACCTTACGACCTACCGCAACGGATGCTACGAGCCGTCGGAGTCAATCCAAGGCCGTTCGATTGTCATGTCAACGTCGTTTGATTGCCACCGGCAAGAAAGAGTTTCAAGAGACACTGACACCCCCCCCCCCCCCCTAAAAAAAAAAAAACTTTGTTTTTTTTACATTGGTGAAGAAGGAAGAGCAGCGGAGCTGTAGCTTCTGTTCTCGGCTGTAACTTTCCAGGCGAGCGATCTGCTCTTCTTTCGCAAGAAAATCTGAAGCGCTCGACGCCATGGAACTTTAGGCAGTAGCGGCCTCGCGGCGGTTGCGGAACCATTCGCGCTCCTGCGGACATTGCCGCTCGTTCCGTTCCCGCTCTTCTTCCCCCAAAGAAATATTGTCCGCCATCTATGAACGACGGCGGCAAGCAGACAACGGGCAAACACAACACTCTGGACAGCTACCGCCATCTATGAGCGACGGCGGCAACCAGAGTTTTGTGTCGACATTTCTTTGCGGAGGACACGACCCTGGGGAAACTATTCCTTAACAGCTCCGCTGTAAAAAAAAATTAATATAAAAGCCTTAACTGTTTTATGGAGCGAGCCGCGTTAAACGCCACCTTAAATCCTTTCTCCAAGTGAAGCCAGCTGCCAGCAATGAAATCACGCGAAAAGCCAAGACCACGGCACCTAATTTCCCCGATCCCCAAGAGCGGAGTAAAGCTGGTGGATTTCGGCTTCGGTCCCATTGGCTAGCGCTCGTCGGCGAGGTTCCCATTGGCCGCTGCTCGTCAGTTTCAACGACCGCTCACCTCATGGCGCTGCGTGTCCGCCAGAATCGGGCACCACAAGACATGGGGATTGAGTAAACACACTCTTTGCGACAAGGAACGTAACAGCTAGGTTTTTTGGTTCTTTTGGCAAGGGGGCGCCGGTCCGGGTCTGTTGACTTTATTGCAAATAGATGCCAATTTAAACTTACATGAGGAAACTACGTTGGTGTTGAAGCCCTGCGCTATTGATTTTAGTCGATGCGAAACTTTATTAATGTAGAGGATGCACGCGAAGCGGGACTTTAAAGGGCGGCTTTTTGAATTGAGGCCCCGTGACAAGTCTTGTGATGGTAAGCTCGATCAAGTCGTTTGGGTAAGCTACCTTGAGTAGGCGGTCTATCTGATTGGACATACTAGTTGCAGAAAGGTGATGATATGACCTGGATTCGGCAGCAGCAATAAGGTTTCGAACAATACCAGTTTTTTTTTACATTTTTTTAGTGCGAGCTGCTGAAAGGCAGAACAGGCTTCGCACACCTCTGATGATTGGACCAGCAGATTCCGACACTGGTGGGTACCAACCTCAGATCAAGGAACTGTAATCCTTTACAGTTTTTTGAACGTGAGCCCTAAGGAGTGCTTCTGGAAGACGCCTTCAATCGCTGTGGTATCTGAATTAGTGGAATGAATAATAAGATAATCATCCACGTAGCGATATACCCTGGCTTCGGGAAATTCCTGCTCAAGGTTCGATTGAATCTTGGTGTCAACGTGAAACAAAGATTTCGCTTAGGATGGGCGCTAGACACGACCTTATGCACCTGGTTTCTGAAGGAACACTTTGCCCTCGTGCTCGACAAGGGTGGACTGAAGATACAGGCGAATCAACTTAAGAAATTCTGAGAATGAGATGCCACGGGAACTTTGAAAATCTATAACGCCTCTGTGGTGCACAGCATCAGACACGAACGCCAGAAGGGTTTTCACATTGAGACTATAATGCAAATCTACTACATCGAGAAAGCACTTCAACAGTTCCAGTACCGGCATGTAACTTATCTAACGCTAGGATAAGTTCTTCTAAATTATTTAGTCGGAAAGGTTGAGGAAGGTCCAAGGTTCCGAGATGTTTTTTGTAAGAACATCACCAAGGGCTTCTGCCAGCACCCCGTTTCCGAAATAATGCTACGGAAAGGCACTCCAGGCTTATGTGTCTTGGCAGAAAAGAAAATGGATGGGTACTGCTTAACATGAGCAAGAACGGCAGTTTTTAGAGAAGGGAGGTTGGAGAAGTCGCAGAGCGCCTTCACTTTAGACCTGAGGGAACCTGGCGGCCTCGACTTGAAAAGAAAATTCTTTTCCAGCGCTTCGTCGGTCTTCTCCTGCATTTGTTTCTTGTTGATGATGACGAAACTACCCGTCTTGTCCGCTTCAAGAACTTTCAACTCAGCGGACTGAAGTTTCTTGATAGCTGGGTGGCAGCATTCTTGGTTTTCTTTGTCCCACCATGGAAGCATACAACTCTTGACTTTGCCGCTTCGAAGTTCTGATGGATGTCCTCCGGTATCTTGGCGGCGATCTCGTACACCGCGGCCAACTGGTCGATTCTGGTGTTGGTGACCGCCGGAGCATACTTCGGCCCGTGGACCAGAAGGCTCTCAGTAGACGGGGATAACTGCATTCCAGACAATTTGAGGGGGGGGGGGGGGGGGGTTCTGGTTTGACTTTGGGTATCACGTCGATGGATTTCCTCTGATAACGAAGAAAATGATCCCAGGAGTCTGACAGATAATAGAAGCCTTCGCCATGTGTCGATCCAAGGACAATATTGGTTACCCTCCATTAACCTTTCGGGGAAAGAAATGATTCCTTAGTTCAGAGCCCCCCCCCCCCCCCCCCCCCCACCTCCCGACACACACACACACGTTCCCTACAGCGACGTACCCTCGACGGCATAGTGCTCTTTCTTTCTACTTTATTTTTCACCCTTTCCTTTTCCTGTATGTAAGCAAACTCTTGGGGCCAATAAATGTTGTTGCTAGTTAGGAGGTTGTGGTTATCCGTCCTTCTCGTTTTCTTTCTCAAGTTTAATTATCCCTACCAACCCACTCGTTCTGTCCTTACATCGTTAACGTGAGCCTGGTTTGTCTTGTCCTATGTCGCCGACCTTAAAGTTTGCCCATGTTGAATTTCTTCAAGCTGCAATTATCCTTTCCAAGATGTCTAAGCCGCGCTTACGTCTTCGCGTTCTCGGATAGTTTGTCCGCAAGAAGGTTCCACACGGAGCCATCAAGCAAGTCACGGGGTTCCAGCTGGCAAGCCAATCACAGATTCATGCAGATCGCCAGGAATGAAATCTTCAGCGAGATCCACGTTATGTAAGAGCTTCTGCCCGCCGTGATGTCCAAACATCTGGGACCAAATTATGATCGTCAGCCGTCCTTCAAGTTTCTACAAGAGTCAGGCCGCACCCTTCTGTGACTCCTAGGATCATTTTTTTCGTTATCAGAGAAAATTTATCAACGTGACACCTAAAATCAAACCAGCACCCCCCCCCCCCCCCCCCCCCTCAACTTGTCCGGAGTGCAGTTATCTCTCTCTCTACGGAAAGCCTTCTGGCCCACGGGCCGGAGTATGCTCCGGCGGTCGCCACACCGGAGCCGACCAGCTGGCGATGGTGTACGAGACCGCCGCCAAGATACCGGAGGACACCCTTCAGGACTTCGTATATAGCGGCAGGGTCAAGAGCGGTGTGCTTCAATGGTGGGACAAAAAAAAAAAAAAGAATGCTGCCACCCCCGGCTATCGAAGAACTTCAGTCTGCTAGGCTCAAAGTTCTTCAAGCGGATAGGCAGGTTCGTCATACCCATCAAAGAAAAAATGCAGGAGAAGACCGACAAGCACTAAAAAAGAATTTTCTTCTCAAATCGAGGCTGTCAGGTTCCCTCAGGTCCAAAGTGAAGGCGCTCTACGACTCCTCCAACCTCCCTTCTCTAAAAAATGCCGTTCTTGCTCTTGCTAAGCAGTACTAGCAAAAGCCTTTGGCGATATTCTTACAAAAGCATTTCGGAACCTTGGACCTTCCTCAACCTTTCCGACTAAAGAATTGAAAAGACCTTATTTCAGCGTTAGAGCGTTAGATAAGTTACATGCCGGTACTGGAACTTTTGGAGTGTTCTCTCTCGATGTAGTACATTTGTATTATAGTCTCAATGTGAAAACCCTTCTGGGGTTCGTGTACGATGCTAAGTACCTCAGAGGCATTATAGATTTTCAAAATTCCTGTGTAATCTCACTCTCAGAATTTCTTGAGTTGATTCGCCTGTATCTTCAGTTGTAGGAAATCGCGTACCGCCGCCGATTCGCCGTTTCCCACGTGGTCCGTCAACAACCCGAGTCCAGCCTGGTTCTTTCACGGGAGCGGGATTCCGCTCCCAGTTTATTGGTACAATAACACACAACACTACAAAACACTCAATCTAAAATACAAATACAAGCTACATTACACAAATATTTACAACAGCACGTTAAGCCCAACGCTAAACACAAAGAAGGCCTTAGGCCTTGCGTCCCGCGATATCCTAGATCCGGTCGCCACCCACTTGCCTGCCTGCGTCTCGGTCTCGTCCGGAACTCTTAGAGAGCCTCTCGCCCCCTGCCCCACCGAGTATTCGCGACTCCAGCAAAACGGACGCCGCCAAGCGGGAAAACCGGGAACCAGCCGGTCCAGGTCGTTCCGCACCCCTCCGAGTCTCTGGTGGCTTTCGCGGAGACGTGTTGTCGGCGCGGTGGCGAACAATGTAATTTGACGAAGGTCCGAATATTTCTTAAGTTTGTCTGAGTGATCATTAGTGTGGTGAAGCCTCAGTAGATTGTTCTCTTATATTACGTGTTTGAAAGCCCGTTTACTCCACAGCACACGGTCGTGTGGTTTCGATTTCTTGGGTGGGGAGGAATCACGGAAAAACTTTTTGATTTCTTGTCTGTCTCGAATCACATTCGAAGTGACGACTGCTTGGTAACTGATACTGGAGGGAAGATCAATGTTGCAGTCAAGTGGATGGGAAGGTTCTATAGCTGCTTTTCTTGAGTTTGGTTGTGTTCGGTTAGCTTCAAGTTTGAGCCACCCACGCCGGTCGGTGCGTTGGCTATTCATCTTGGCTGCTTTTCGCCGAAAAAGCCTCTTGACCACACTGAAGGAGTTGGGATGATTTCGCAATCACTTGATTCAGGAAAACTTGCTCGCTGCAAATGATGAATGAGGGAAATTATCTGTTTTCAAAAGGTGGGAGACAAGTCTCGCAACGTTAAATGCTATCACGGCATTTTGACCTATCGCGCCTCCAATATTTATATTACGAGGACGTCGAAGCCAGCAGCAATATACGTCTACATTGGTCAGGTTGACCGGCCACGAAAAATACTAATTTTCTCCGTTCAGGATTCGAAGCAAAGTTCAATGCAGAGAAGTTCTGCGTGGATCTTCAATGAAGACTCTCTTCAGTTTGTCTCCGTGCTGCCGGCTATAGAACCATTTGGCTAAATTCAAGTAGTATGTCTCCGTCTGTCAAATATACTTTTATTCAGCAGCTCACCTGATAGCTAGTCAAATAAGCTCATAATTCAACCCGAAGGATATACTAATATTGCTTTAGTGGGACCCCCATAGTACGTAATATAATACATAAACCGCTCGTCAAAATGACTTCTCGATTGCTACTAAAACCTGAATTGAAATACGAGTATGAGCTGCTTAGTGGGGCGCCGGCGGGTTAACATGGTCCTTGGCTCAAGAAGCGGTTGCTTAATTTTTGTAATTTTCCTGCAGCCTGTGTTGTTGGCCGAGCAGACGACTGGAGCTGTTTCGTAAACGCGGATACGCACCAAAGCTCGATTCCGCGTACAGATAAGTCGCATGGTCGAGGCATGCGAGTTAGCTGAAAAGTTACTCTCTGTGGAACAATTCTATAGTCATCGCCGCTTTCCTTAGATGATCAAAACTGATTAGTATATTACCGTCTCTCCGGAGCCCATAGTTTCGGTTTTGAAGGAAACTTCCGAAACGAAAGTTTGACACGAAAAGGACAAAAAAAAAACACGGCAAAACAAAACTATGCTTTGCAAGTTTATCTGCACCGGCTACACTTAACCGTCTCAGTTCAAATACCTATAAAATTGGGCCTTAAACAAAAGAAAATCTGTTAAATTGAACGCGCCACCTGTTCAGGCGGCCCGGCCGAGCCGCCGCGACCTGGACTCAGCCGCCATGTTTGTTTGGTGGTGGCGCCCCCTATAGGTCGCTGGAGTCGCGAATATATGTCGATGGGCGAGGAGGTTTCTCCTCGCCTGCCACGGGGGCGCCTGCAGCGCCCTCCAGTGGCTATGAGAGAAAGCGGCGCGTCGGGAGCCGAATTCGAGATCCCGATCGACCCCGCGGCAACAACACGACCATGTGATCGTGTCGCGGCCAAGATTGGCCAAATGGTTTGATGGGCGCCCTCGTGAATTCACGGTGCGCCATACAGTCCACCCTTGTCGAACACGAGGGCGAAGTGTTCCTTAGAAATCAAGTGTGTGCATAGGGTCGTGCCTTGCGCCCATTCTAAGCGAAATCTTTATGTTTCACGTTGACACCAAGGTTCAATCGAACCTTGAGCAGGAATTTCCCGAAGCCAGGGTATATCGCTACGTAGATGATTATCTTATCATTCATTCCACTAAGCTCAGATACCGCAGCGATTGAAGGCGTCTTCCAGAGGAACTCCTTCGGGCTCACTCATGTTCACAAAAGAGACCCCCTGATGGGAAGGATTACAATTCCCTGATCAGAGATTGGTCCCCAACAGTGTCGGCATCCGCTGGTCCAATCATCAGAGGTCTGCGAAGCAATTCTGCCTTTCAGCAGCTCGCACTCAAAAAACGTAAAAACTGGTATTGTTCGAAACATTATTTCTGCTGTCAAATCCAAGTCGTGTCATCCCCCTTCCTTAACTACTCTGTCAAATCAGATAGGCCGCCTTCTCAAAGCAGGTTACCCAGACAACTCGATCGAGCTTATACATCAAAAGACTTGTCACAGGGCCTCAATTAAAAAAAAAACCGCCCTTCAAAGTACCGCCTCGCGTGCATCCCCTACATTCATAACATTTCGCATCGACAAACATCAATAGCGCAGGGCTTCAACACCAACGAGGCTTTCTCGTGTAAGTGTAAATTAGCATCTATTTGGAGAAAAACAAATGAACAGCCCAGGACCGGCGTCCCCTTGCCAAAAGAACCACAAAATATGTTATATTCCTCGCCGCAAAGAGTGTGCTCACTCAATCCCTATGTCTTGTGGTGGCCGATAAATTGGCCAAACGGGGTGCTGCATAAACGACCGCCTGGGAGAGCACGCGAACGAGGTTAAAAAAGTGGTCTCTAACGGTTCAGAGGTTAGTCCCCACCCGGTCGGCAAACACGCTTCGGGATGTACTTCCTGCTCAGCCGACCTTCCCTCTACATACGGGAATCGGGGGTCACACCTCGAGGTATGGTCGGGGGATAATAGAAACTTTTGCCATGTGTCGATGTCGGGGAAAGAGATAAGATTCCTTACTTCAAATTCAAAGCTTTCTCCCCCCCCCCCCCCCCCCCCCCCCCCCACGTTCCCGACAGCGACATACCCTCGACGGCATCGTGCTCCTTTCTTCCACCATTTATTTCACCCTTTCCTTTTCCTGTGTATAAGCAAACTCTTGGTGTCAATAAATTTTGTTGCCAGTTAGAAGTTTGTGCTTGTCCGTCCTTCTCGTTTTCTTTTCCGAGTTTAACTTCAGCATTAGTTTCGGTGTTAGGAAGCTCACGTAATAATGCTTTGCTTTGTCGCGAACTGTTTAAACATTTGTGGAGGACGGAAAAGCGTTTCCTGTGATTTCAGATAAACCTTCAGATAACTGACAACCATCATTTTAAGCACCAAGTTCTGTTTGAAGCGTAGCTTATTTAGTGGTTCTAGTTTAATTCGACCGCACAGGCACAGAAAGAGAACAAACTGCTTGACCTCGCGATCTCGGCGCTGTGTCAGTGGCTTCATCAGACATAGAGCTCACTTAGTGGCAGTGATCAGCCCGTAGCGTTGGCTGCGCTTCGAACTAAGGTAAAGCAAAGCAAATATTCAGATCTTAAGGTTTTACAAGTCAAACCAAGAAAAATCACCTAACACGCCCCAATACTATAAAAAGGAGGGTTTATCTTGACTAACTGGACATCTTTTGACTTGCAACCGAAACTCAAATTGGCCTCCTTCAAATTGCGGGCACATCGGCCGGTATTTAAACACGACAAATATGAATTCATGAGCCAGCGCGTTGGCTCACAAACACTGAGACGTTTTGATGTTTTGTTTATTGTTTTAATATCATTGCCACTTAAGAGCCACCGAGGTGTTTTTTGAAACAAAATATAGTCGAACCATTCCGACAAGCATAGTTTGATTGCAAAAATGATTTTTGCAAGTGATAAAAACATTCAGATGTTTTCACATACGTAACAGAATCGCAAATGGCGGAATCCCTTTCATGGCGCCCATTTCATTTGGATAGCGTCAGGCATGTGTACCGAAGCGCAGTAGAACGCGAGCAAAAGCAGCTGTGGTGCGAACGCAGCCTCGCGCTTGTTGTTCTGGTATCTCTGGCTCGCTCACTGCGGCCATCCAGGCGTATGACACCCTGACATCTGCAACTTTTTGTGTCTCTCACGTGGCGTTCCAAGCAGCACACGACGGCAAATGCACATTAAGCTATTCTTGAACACGTGTCGCCATCTGTATTTTATATTAAGAAACTGCAATTTGCCGTAACTGAATGGGAAAAGTCTGGGGTCTAATAACATTCTAAACGACTAATATATCAATATGGAAGTCCTGGAAAATGTAATATCGAAGGATGCTTCGTAATTTCATGTCGCGTAATATTGAGTAGTTAACGTAATTCCGTTTTGTAGCACCATAAAATAATACCATTTTAAACATTTCTTTTTATTTTAAACTATATATTATCTGTACAGTTCGTTGCTTACGTTTTTAAATCACTATAATCAACTGAATCCTCACGTAAAACATCATGGGAGATGAGACGTTAAAACTCGAGAAATAATTGTTTCAATATTAGAGACTGCGGTCTAATAAAAGTTGAATAATTAACTAACAACTAAAAATAATCGTAATATCGAGGCATTAAAGTATTTTTGGAAAACAGTTCTTTAATTTGACATTAACTTTATAATTGTAGGATACATAGAACGAAAGTTATAAACCGCCAAAGAAGCACCAAAATGTCATACACGGTGGGGTTGCACCTTAAGAATTCCAAAAAAACGATGTGCAGAACAATTGCTTAAAGTCAATTCGTGAACCTTGTCCAACTTGTCGGACAAAGGTTTATTAAATTTCAATTAAACAATAAAACGGTATCATTGTTTTACGATGATACTTTGAGGATTTTGGTAGTACAGTGAAATATCGCGTCGACCACTTTGTGGAGTTTCTTCTTGGTATACAGTATGCTTACATTTTCCGGCACAAAAGGAGATATAAGTAACACTGAATTATATATGCACAGAGTATTGATGGATATGTGCTAGTGATAAGAACACGAACTACTCACGGTTTTCAAAGGTGTTCTCCCAGTGAATGTTTCGTTGAGAAAGAATCGCCCGACCTCGAACGCGGGAGGTTATATCTCACCTGCAACATTTTGACCTTTTTCTGATATGGTATTTTTTTCATGCGCGTTATCTGATAACGCACCTGCCTTCACCGTCACAGACCGTCGCGTTTATATAGAAATAGCGATATGCCGCAGAACGCATAATTCCACCGTATCCGATTGAGCAAGCAGTTATCTTTGAGTGTACTCTGATCGGATTGCGAAGTCCGCTCAGAGGAGGTCGAGGTTTGTGGTTTTCGCATTCGTGTTTGCGATGGATTCCTGGAAGTAGCGCCTGCGTGTCGTAAAGTCACTGCCTTTCTCTGAAATTCAATAGCCACTCTGACATTTCGCCAAACCTTCCCGGACGTCGCAAAAGTAACAGCAAAGTCTCTCTGATATCTTTGCTACGAGAGAAGGGCTAAGTTGCTTTAATAAACGACTCTAAGGTTGTTTTTTTGAGATTTTTTTTTTTTCCTGTTCTTTTAACAAGGACGAAGAAACAAAAAGATCAGGAGAATGTATATCGTGGTGTAAACCAGAAAGTATCAGATTCTTCACAATCTAAATGTATCCATTTAGATTGTGAGTGAAATGATTCACAATCTAAATGTATCCATTTAGATTGTGAGTGAAATCATAACATAAATCAGAGTTTGTGATTTTAAAATCATAATTTAAATTACTACTCGTGATTGTCATTTTAATCGTGATTTGAACCATGATGAAACTCACGATTTCAGTAATAATTTAAATCACCTACTTTAATTCAAATCGGACCTTTACCCAAAGGAATAATCTGCGAAGCGATTTTTATGGAGGTTCAGAGTAGTCGAAAGTACCATTCGGAACTTCCAAATAAAACATTATGCGTTTACATTGAAATAAAGAAGTGCGGTGTATTTTTTGTTGTATGTGCCAATTCTATTATAAATATATAGAAGTATGAAAATTTGTTAGTTAAACTTTATTTAAGTAAAATCAATCGGATTTACACCAGGACATTGACCAAAACTTAAAAGACGGCTTTCTAAGTCGTGGACGATATAAAAAAAAAGCTCAGGCCAGCGAGTACCTCCGAAGACCTCCAGTGCTGCCTGACGGAAGAAATCTGAGCTATCACCGAGGTTATTGTCTGACGGGGCGGCATTTCAGCTGCGGTTCGATTTTTGTCGTTAATTAAGCGCGCTTAAAAAAGCACTGACACATCAATCTTTTTTTTTTTTTTTTTTTTTGAAAGGATTGAAAACGATGTTTGGACATTACCCTTAAAATTCGAAACGTGGGAATTTAGTAGTCTATTGCGAATAGTGGATTTCGAGTTCGAAGCGAATTCGAAGCGAATAGTGGTTTTGGCCGAATATTTTCGATTCGAATTTCGAATAGTTTTTTCACGCCTTTCACTACCATAGCAAAACCATAGCATAGCTTCGATCATGAACCAACTGGCCCAAATTGCCGTCTTAACATAGCATAATACTTAGACGAATTCTCAGCTAAACTTGTGAAGGTTGTTCTACTTGTTCATTTATAAGCCAAGTTTATCTATATTTATGAACTGTGACCTAAGAAGGTCTGATTTCTTGGGATGGCAAGTAAACGACGGAGTTGACATAAAATGAATCCTATACAGATGGCCAGCTACACCGAATTGAGTGAATTTACAAATCTTGCTATATAAAATATTATTTCTTTAATCTCGAGTTAAGAAAGAATGAATCGCGCATGCTGAACGCAGGTTGTAAGGGCATGTCTGCCTAACATAGTATACTCTTGCATAACAGTCTGTTTAATTTTGAAACTTTTACTACAATGTCAATATACACATTCACAGATAATCCATTTATTTTAAAATACAGCCGGCACGCGGTCACCATGCCGCTTTGAATGTACACTTTTCTTCCAAGCACGCTTTTTCAAGTGTTTAATCGCGGCGGGTTACCCTGTTGAGTGCGCTTCTGACCGAGCACCGATGTAATGCAGAGAAGCAACACCCGCAAAGCTCGCTTCCGCGGGTATTGCTTCTTCGCAGTGCACTGGTGCTGGGTAAGAAGCGCACTCAACGGAGTTAACCCGCCGCAATCAAGACTTCGAAAAACGCGAATAGTGCAGTTCTTCTCGAAGCGAATATCGAATAGTGTATTATTCGAAACTACAATTCGAAATTTCGAATATTCGCACAACCCTAGAATTTAGTATTTGTGAAGTAAAAAAAGCAATTTCCAAATGCCGAATTTGAAGTTCCCGTGCGATCCGCGCCAGGGGAGTGACGGCAACATTTGAGGGCTCTTGAGAGTCCAGTTTCTTTCGCGCCTCCGCTCCGAAAGCGGGGAGGCAAGAGCGGGAGAAGGGCGCCGGCGTCGCGGGAACTACCGTACCGGGAAACTGGTTTCCTGCGTGAGTGCCGTGCTGGACTAAGGTACGCGCCCCGGCGGCGGTGTCACAACCGAAACTACTGGTGTATTCGCACGACGGAGTTTCTTCCCGAGGAGAAGAATAAAAGTCATCCAGTTTTGAGCTCACGTGCTCCGCGTCAGGGATGTTCGCTGATCCCCCGAGCTCGCGGCATGCTCGCGGGCAGACTTGGACGTAGTTCAACTACTCTACTCAAACTACTGTAGTTTAACTACTTTTCCGAGTAACTTGGTAACTTTCAATTACAACTCTATTTGGGTAATTAGTAGTTTAATTTAACTACATTTTTCAGGTAACTTCTACTCAAACTACTAACTACTTTCGAAGTTTAGTCCTATTTTTTTTTTTTTTTCATCAGAAAAGTTTGAGTGCAGAAATAAATAAGGCGCAGGCAGCTTAAGTGGTATTCACGAACAAGGGGCCCCCTCACATTCCGTTCCCACGCACTTACACTCGGCAGTCCTAGAAACTGCATCATAGGCGTCCTTGGGCCAAGGTGGCGACGACGAGCAGCCAAAACATAACACCGGAGAGCGCGAGCGCAGTCAGAGATGCTTGACAAGCCTTGGTCGGGTGTTGACCTAATCCGATAATGCACGCAAGCGCCGCGTTTTCAGCTGCAAACGTGAAAGACGGGGACACTCCGAGGGTTGTTGTTGTTTTCATGGTGCGCCTTTAGTGAGTTCTGACTCAAGTGGTAGGTTCCACGGTAGGCGCCACTGGGATGACCTCGAAGCTGGGCGCCTGTTCTCATGGTCGTCTCGTCGTCAGCGCATACTTTCTTGCAAAGCCGGACTCCCCCGCGCATAAACGCAGACACGGACAATCCGTTCATGGGAGCACGTTCCCGCTTCCAGCTGCAACTGTATACGAGCGCCGATGCTTGTTCACGTAATCCTTCGTGTCCTTCCGACCTTCCACGCCAGGGAGACCTCCTCTTTGTTGAAAACGTTTTACTTGTCAGGCGCGTCAGGATACCGTAGTCGCCGGCGAGGATTTCGAGTCACCTTTGGGAGATCCTTTTGTTGGACCCAACGTCAACGGCAAAAAACATTTTTTTTTAGGTGGCGTAGCTATAACATTGCAACTAGGCGCGCAGTCGTCCGGATGATCTCATCGTCGTGGCGCGAGACTTGATCCCTTGACGGTCAGGTGCACTCGCTCGGCGAAATCTCCGAGCGTCGTGAGAATAAAGAGGGGCCAGTCATAACAATCGCAACTTTCCGAAGAAAAAAAGAAAAAAAAAAAGGAGAGTTTGTTATAAAAAGAACCTCTAGCCGAGGCAAGCCTCACATGTTTCGTCATGGACACCAAAGATGCCGACACTCGCTTACCCGACCCTGCACAGCCTGCTTCTGAAATTGAACGCTGTCTTTGCATCCAGCGCCACGGTGGAACGTCTTTTTAGCTTGACTGAGGACGTCATTAGAAGGAAAAGAGGAAAACTCTCCGATAACAACTTTGAAAGACAATTGCTTCGGCGAGCGAATAAACTATTTTGGAAGTCATAAAATGACGGCATTTATTTCCGGCTCGCAGGGTTTTTCACTGATCAAAACTTCTGTTCATTTTGCTGCCACAAAAACATAAAAAGTAACTTCGAAAGTAACTTCGAAGTAATTCGCTACTTTTTTAGAGTAGTTAGTAGTTTACTCAATTACTATTACAAATGCGTAATTTCTACTCTACTTCAACTACTTTTGGCGTCGATACTCAGTAACTTAACTTAACTACCTTTTTTGAGTAATTTGTACATGTCTGCTCGCGGGGGCCCGAGGAGAATCTGTGACAGGCCTACAGAATATCCGCCGTTCCGTCGGTATCCGTCGGAGCAACCGGGCCCCCTTCTTTGTCCCACTGATTTTGGGGAGGGATCATGATGAATAGCTTTCAGATGTGTGGGGCGTCCTTTCTTTATTATTTCTTCACTGCCTTTTGTTCAATGAGCCCCCGAAAGTCGCCAACAGGTTTGCGAAAAGAGCAACTCCGGCAACTCAAATACATGCGACTCCGTCGTGCTAATGCTCGCTTGGATTTTCAGGACTGCCTCCTCCTTCTCTCAGTTCTATGAAGTACTCGGTTTTCTCCGGTGATAAAGATATATCGTGCGAGTACACCACACCGAACCCAATTGTTTTGACCGTTTGACGATTTC